>NW_027501909.1:0-64666 GCF_021521415.1 Bidens hawaiensis | reverse complement strand
TATACTCATAATCATTCATTTATAAACCATACAAAGGTCATAAGTCACCTCCCCTGGCGATGCGTCCAAAACCAGAAGTCGTTTCACACACCGACATGCATTCATTCATAACATTCATACATACTATCACATCAATCATTATAGCATACACTTACCATTTAAGGTAAGTGTATTAACGCTCACATTGAGTATGCACACAGCCCCGAAAACATAACAAGGAAATGGGGCTAAAACTTACCTGAGTTCTGTTACGTTCACCGTTAATGGTTATTTCTTTCTTTAGCTGTGCGCGACTAACTGTATAACAATTACACGTATCAATTAACTATCACTACCCATATCACGTTTCTAGTTTAATTATAACCCTTAACAAACGGGGGTCCGGGGGGTAGCGCCCCTTGCAGCGGGGTTCTAGGGGCGGCAGCCCCTAGTGAGGTCCAAGGGGCAGAGCCCCTGACTGGGCTTAAGCTGGCAGATCAGCTTGGAAAAATTTTATTTTCATTAACTGTTCTTAACAGAATTTCAATTAGAATTCTATAATAATATTTTATTGTTAACTCGTTAACCCTTTAAGATATCTTTCTTTCTAAGTCCAGGGACCTTTCTGTCATTCTTTCAATCTTAATTGGTTATACAATTCGTTAACGAATGAGGATCCTTCTTTATTTCTTAACGAATGGACCCCTATAATGAATGGACTATTATAACGAATTGGCCTTTACAACGAATTGGCTCTTATAACGAACTGACCTTTATAACGAATGGACTCATTCGTTTGGTCTGGCTAACGAATGAACTCTATAACGAATGAGGTTCATTCGTCCCTCACTTAACGAATGGCCTTAATGAATCATAACGAATGAGGGCTTATTCGTTATCCTCTCTTAACGAATTGGATTAACGAATGACCTAACGAATGGGGTTAGTTCGTCATTCTCCCTTAACGAATGGGCATAACAAATTGGCTTCTCATTCGTTATTCTTCCATAACGAATTAGGGTTAGGTAAGAATGTCATAAACATTCTCTGACATCCTTAAATGCTCGCGCCACCGTGCCGGAAAACCGGGTGGTGGCCGGGAAAAACGTATTTTCACACCGTTTTTCACCGTTTTCCGTCTCGTTCGATCTAGATCCGAGCTAGGGCGACCCCTAAGCTCGTCTTTTTGATCGGTTTATACCCGATTTAGTCTGGATCTCGTGAATTTAACATTTGAGGGTGTCGATTCATTGTTTCGCAACTAGATCTAGCAGTTTAGGATCCATGTAATATCATACCATCATTACCTTGGGTCGGGATTGGTTTTTCTTGTTGGTTTCGGTTAGGAAAAAAGAGGAATAAGAGAGAGAGCAAATTACCATGGGTCATGGGCTTAAGCCCATGGTCTTTCTTTATTCCTTTATAACCCAAATCCATTACCCATATTTATATAACCCAACTCATGATAATTTAATATTATTATTATATTAACCGAACGGGAAACGGGATGTTACAATTTTGATAACTTGATGAGTTGTAAGAACTTTAAGAACTCAATATGGACCACAAATTTAACTAAATGACTATGAATATGTAGCTAAGATTAAATTTAATTAAAAAATAAAGTATGAGAGAATAAAGATTTTTGATGATTACACAAGTTTAAATGTTAGTTACACATGTGTAAAAAGTCGATTCAGCGTGTAATAAAATACTGTAATTTTTTTTACGTTACTTACACTTACATATAACACGCGTAAAAAAATTTCAAAAATAAATTGTTACATTGAGTTCTTTCGAGTCCTTAAAACTCAAAGTGGTTCTCAAAAGAAATCAATCATATATATATATATATATGTGTGTGTGTGTGTGTGTGTGTGTGTATGGGATGATTCTGGAGAAGTCATTTTAATGCGAGAAGTGCGATAAGTGAATTCTAATCCTTTATTAAAATAGTCAATGGCCTACGTTAGTTATAACATTTTTGTAATTATTGGTAACTGCTTTTAATGATTTTTAATAATAAAGGACAGTCTTGTAATTTGCTTCTTATGATAGATATGGAAACCCGTTTTTTGTCAAAGAAGATCACTTTGATCATGCTTTCGTCTTCTCAGTTGCCAAAGTGAATCTATATGAAATTATTATTAGTTCCTTATTAGTTTATTGGGGTGTAACATACCATATATATACACAATATGTGAAAGTAGATAATTTATGTTGTATTGGTTCTACTTTTACACTGCATCTTTTTTAAAAAGGAAAAAATACAACAATTTTTTGAAGTTCTACACTTACATGAGAACTTTACATAATTTAAGTTCTTTTAGTTGTAGTTCATGTATTTAAATATCACATAGTTTCTCATGTTTTATGTTTAACAAACATGTGGAGTATTAAAAAAAAATCAATAAATAGTCAACAATATATATTTCGCACAATATATAATCGAATTAAATGAATTTTGAACCAATTCGATATCTTTGTTTTGAATCACTATATGAATGTAGGATAGAAATCAAATATATATGAGTTTAAAAGATTAATTATTATATAATATAAATGATAACTTTGGTGCCGCATAACCAATGATTGGTCCATGTGGACCATATGATTGGACCAAGCCATTTATGTTTGTTTTACAAATTTGATAATTAAATGGTTGTTCACATCAAGTTGTCGCCATAACATTTGGGACCGTTAACGTTTAAGTTTTACTAACAACCAGGTTTTACCGACCTTTTTGATTTAGTTTCGGTACCATCAAAACGTAACCCAACCCGACCGAATTCACGTCTACTCAGTGCCCCAACACTGGGCTCGGCAACGCTCAATTTTTACCAACACCCAGTAACAGGTGTTACTGACTTGCCATCGCAATGTTCGGGACCGACAACGCTTGAGTTTTACCAACGATCAGGTTTTACCGACCCTTTTATTTTAGTTTTGGTACCATAAAAACGAAACTGAGCCCAACCGAATACACTTCTACTTAGTGCCCCAACATCGGGGACCGACAACGCTCGGTTTTGCCAACACTCGGGTTTTACCATTCGAATAAACGCCGTTATATATTTTCTTTTCTATATCTTAATTTGATGATTTTTTTAGTTTTAACGCTTAGCTTTACCATAATATAGTAACAAACTGATGGAAACCGACAGAATGTGCGTAGGCTCACTTTGTTTTGTTTTATTTCCGGTATAAGAACAAACGTAAAGAAAACTGAGCGGATGTTGAGTTTTTTTGTTTCGGTATCGTAACAAACACTGGTAGGAGCCATGGAATTTGCATAGACAAACCGCCTCTACGTTTGGGATCTACCACGGTCGAGACTGACAAACCTTGGGGTTTAACAGCATGCCCCGGCGCGTTGTACCGGGTAAAACACTAGTTAGTTATAAAAGAAAAATAGAGTATCTGATAAATTATATCTTGAATCATAGAAATTGTTAATTTTCTTTTATTTCAAATATAACAAAGAAATAAATTAACAATTAAGTGAAACTGAAACTTCCAAATGGAAAAAAAAAAAGAAAAAGAATTCTGATTTGTTGGAAGATTTCTCACACTAAGAAGACTACTCGTCTGAACTTAAGCCCATATATATATATATATATATATATATATATATATATATATATATATATATATATGTATATATATATGGGAAAGTTAACATACAAATTAAATTGACATGCTAATTGCTAGAATCAAGTATAGTAAGTATGTAGTTACATCATAGAGTAATTAACGTGTTAATTATATATATAATTACTCTATTTGATTATAACAATTAGCACGTTAATTTCAATTGTATTTGATCCAAACCCTATTTGTGTGTGTGTGTGTGTGTGTGTTCATGCGAGAAATGGTTTAATGCGAGAAGTGCGAGAAATACTTTTAACTAATCATATTTTTTCTTTTTAGTTTCTGTTTTTTTATCACTAGGGTAGATTAGTAAAACATTTTAAGTTTTATTCTTGGTAAGTAACATTAATTATAGAAAGTTACAAATGTCTATTTTCTTTTTCTTCGTAATTTTTTTCTATATTTATCAAAGGTTTTTCATTATCAAACATCAATTTATCTAGTTATCGGAGAGATTCATAAGGGACACTCTCCTAATCTTAACTTCTTTTTCGCATGAAAGTCTTTGTCTCATGAAATATGATTTTAGTATACGACTTTTATATATTTTTTTATCTACAACATAACCTACGTAAATGACACCAAATATATGCAATTTTTATTTTTATAGACTTCTATACACAACAAACATTACCTTTACATCGTTGGTGGAAATTAAGAAAGTTGATGATGCCCTATACAAAATAACCTACACAATTGGAAATGTACAATCTTACACAATTGTTTTTGTATAGGTTTTCATTCAAAAATAAATAAATAAATAAATAAAACCTTAAACAAAATAACCTACACAAATGAATTTAAATTGTTTCCATCTTAAAAATAGCCTACACATATGACACCCAACATACACAGTTGTATTTTTATATTCTACATAATATTTTAATCATACCCTACATAAATGATATACTACAACATAATATATTTAAAAATACTATAAACTATACACCTGCATGTTAACAACGCAAACGCATAATATACTACATGTTATGAAGAAGTAATTATTGTGATTATCCATATTCCATTTTTTCACACTAATAAAGATAATAAATCAAATGCTGCCAAATCTACACAACAATCATTATTGCTATACAATAGTATTACATAAACATACAATCTTTGTTTAGTTAATGTTTTAAGGATAAAGTAATATATTCGTTATGTTGTCATACAAAACATAAACATTTAAACTTTAAAAACAAAAGCCCCTACACTATAGCAATCAGAGTTATATTTACACTTTAATAGACGAGCATTAATTTAAGGAATTTTGTAACAACTTGGATTTTTCAATAATAAACAATATCATATTACCCAAACCGTTTTTCATTTTTAGGAAGTTTAAAAATCAATATAAACTATTATTTATCTTTCTCTTTATTATTATATTGTTTATTATAGTTATATTATTATTTATTATATTTATTATATAATAAAACTTTAGAAAATACATAAAAATTACCCAAACTTAAACTTTAACCCAAAACAGTTTCCATCTCTTAAGTTCAGGGACCAGGATGCAAATAAATAAAAGTTATAATAATAATAATAATAATTCAAATTAGAAACCCAAAGCCAAACCCGTATCCATATTAAAACCCATAACCGTTTTAGGTTTTCTTGGTCCTTAATCTTCGGTAAATCGAAATCGATCTTACCAAATCGTGTATAATGTTTAAACAATCTCAATTATAACTTATGATTGGAAAAACGAATATAAGTTATCGTAATTCTTAATCTATCAAACCGTCAATAAACAATTAGGGCTCGTCTATGAATCGTTCATCATAAAATTAAACCTGAATACAAGATCTCGATAGCACCACCAACAAAACCCCTTGGTTGAATTATATTATCGTTGTGGTTCAGTATATGTTCTTGTTTCTGTTGTGGCCGCCGTCTGTCTATACAAATTAACACCTGATTAATTATCATACAAGGTAATAAATTATGTAGTTATGTTCGTTTTAATTTCCTCAACAATAGCCCCATGGTTAATTGATCCTATATAAATGGGATTAATCGATTGGATGTTCTAAGGTTCATAGATCGAAGGTTCGTTGTCTTTCTAAATTATATTTAATCTGTTTTGGATTGTATTCTATTAGCAACCCAGCGCAGCTGGTGGTGCCTGTGTATGATGAATTTTGTCGGCTATGCTGTGCAGGTTCGAGTTCGACAGCCCTGTTTTGTTCTGTTTTTTCTTTTGTTAAGCTAATCTAACTATTTTAATGGTTATTAATTCATTTGTAATTTATAATAAATACAAGATAAACATTATTTTAGTAAACCAACATCATTAAGTTGCGTCTTTTGTCAAAAGCTCGTTAAAAGCTTTCGTTTATGTATATATATATATATATTATATGTATTATAAGTATATTTAAATAATAATAAATCATCATTATTTTATTAAAACCCGACACTATTATTGGTGTTTTCTCTTCGTTAAACGTCTTTATCAAATGGATTATATATATATATATATATATATATATATATATATATATATATTATGTATTATTCTTTAAACAAAAAAATTGTAGCAAACGTATTAATAGTATTTATAAAATTAGATTTTCATTAAAGATTCCAAGATATATTTTATGATATATATATATATATATATGTAACGTTTGTATTAAATTATTTAATATATTACAAGTTATATTTGTTAGTATAATTGTATTATTTATTTAATATTTATATAAGTGTATTATATCTCATGTTTTATTTATAAATTGAATATTACTAGTATTTTATAAATATTTAGCTAATAATCTTATAAATAAATGGTGAATAACAATATTGTTTTCGCAATAACAAAAACCGTAGGGACCACTCGTCCAATCAATAATGTATTAATCACAAACATAATTTAATTCACATCGAAATCTTAAATCCACTATTCGTGTTATATCTTTTACAATTAACTCATATTATTATTATTATTATTATTATTATTATTATTATTATTATTATTTAAATAGGAATCCTTGGCGGTATATCCTGAAGGGATTATCTTGTAACAATTCGGGTTTCCCGTATTTCATTGTAACCGTGACCCGACCCACTTACGGGCCCGAGCTTTCTCATCAATAAATTCCCGCATTTATCGAGTATAAATTGATTAAGATATTATTATTTAGTAATTTATAATTATCTTTACTATATTGGCATTTTCAACCCAAAGTGTAAAGTGTAATCCTCTTTTGTACCCACCTTCTAACCCCATGGTTCATTTTATAACTTTGTTATAACCCATTTCACAAACTGGGTAACTCAAGACCCGGATCCAAGTCCATAATCAATTTCATGCACCCGATTGTCTAATTGATTAACTTGGACCATAATATTCGCGTGATTTGTTTTTCCTTAATAATCAAACCGACAATTGTTTAATCTTGTTGAAAACGAAATTTGATGAGATAATTCAATTAAATGCACAGAGACAATCCTCAAAACCTAATCGTTCTTAACACTATAAATAATTGCATTTGTTTGGCCGTTTACTTGCTCATCCGTAATCTATTTTGGCCGGCGACTGTTTGAACCAATACCCCTATCTCCGTTCATCATCTTGTGTAATTAATTAGGGCAATACGATTGCAATACTGTTATAATCAAAAGCCGTATCCTCTATTACAACAAAATCAATCGGATTAACCGATTGTGTTGTTAGGGTTTGTTCTTGATTCTGTATTAGCCGCGTTTGTTTATAATTAATGGTTTCTATTTTATAACGCACGTCGCTGGTTATCCCAGCTGGTTAGGACATTAGTTACGGAATGGCAGGTAGCGGGTTCGAACCCCTGTCACCCCATTTTTACATATATTTTTGGTAACTTTCCTTTAAAACCATTTTATTAAGTGTAATAATAATAATTATTATTAAATAAATTATCTTAATTGAAACCGACAATGATACTCGTGTTTTCTCGCATCTTTTCATTTATGTGTGTACGTGTATGTGTAATTAGATATACATATATGTATATATACATACATATAATACCACGTAAATTAATATTATTCATTTAATATATATATGAGGCAAACTTTATATATACTTATATACTTTAATGAACTAATAATTTTTAAAGATATATTTTATTCATATGATATTTTTATATAATAAAATATTATATTAAATATGATTAATAAAGGATTTGTAAACTAATAATAGAACTTAATAAAAAATCATAACTATCAAACTATCATAACCTAACTCCTTCATTAACATAGTATCCGCATTCCACCTTCCTTTATAGGCTTTATCGTCAATGCATGATCCTCAAATAGTCATTCTTAATATTCTCTTTTCACTTTTGCTCTTCAATACTATTGAGGTGAGTATCACATTCCTGTTTTTACATGTTTTTTACATCGTTTTGGGGACATGTGCATTCTATATTATTTCCCTACTAATTAATACTAAAACTGCAACTATTGTCATTTGTGTTAACAATTTTGTACCATACTTGTTATGTGCTTTCATGTTTATTGTGAAACGCATTCGGAGAGGTCCAGCATAATCTTCTAATAGTATGCTCATACGACAGTCCTATTAGCCATCGTGCTTTTCGATATCTCATTTGTTTTCATCATTGGTTGAATTGTTTATATCATTTGACTTGTTGCAATATTTATTATTATATTATATATACATTAAAACTGGTGTGCTGCTCACTCAACCTTGTGTTGACAAACTACTTTATTTTTAACGCATATGCAGGTCATCTTGTGATGTGAATTTAGTTCAAGATTTGAAAGAACACCTAAGAATCAAGATATAAAAAAACAAGACATTTGTTTTATAATTTATGATTGTTTAGTAAATTATTTTCTTTTGGATATTGTATTGAATATTTGACTTATGTTGAATTTAATTTAATAGATATTGAAATTTTTATTATTGCATGATAGTACCTTGAGAGCTGTGAGCAATCAAGTCACGCCCCAACATTTCCGCCGTAGGTTGGGGTGTGACAGATTGGTATCAAAGCCGAAGGTTTAAGATAGGTCGTTAGAGATTGCCTTTGTAACATTCTTAGGAGCCTTATACGTGCCTATTTGCCTACCTTACATGTTCTATTTAACTGTTTACTAGTTTCCCTAGTTAATAATTACTTATATTATATTATTGTCATGCACACACACTGCTCCGAGGCTATGTCTCAAAACTCAAATTTCTTATTTAAGTTTAAAAAAATAAAATTAGATTTCTTTTATTTTGGGAAATTCCTTAAGAATTCCCACCTATTTTTTTGCTCATTCATCTTAGGGCTAGGTTATGTGGCATTTCCTTGTAGTAACTGGAATGGTGAGAGAACTATGAGTCGGGCATTGACAAAACGGTTTCGAGAACCAAAGGTAAGACGCTATTCCTTACCTGGAGGATAACCTGACCACAGTACTTGATCTTATAGGCCAAAGTGGGACACTAATGCCATATGACCGACATCCTAGTCTGTCAGTCGTGACCACATTAGTGGTTGCATTCCTTATAATATTTTAAACCGAATTCACGGTGATTCGTGACTTAAATTCGGTAACCTTCCTATTATGGTGTTATGTTATTTTAAATGGTTAGTCGGGAATCCCGACTATCCATTTGTCAACTTGTTTTCGTATTTTTGTTAGAGTAATCAACGTGGTGATTCACGAGATACTCCAACTACCCAAATTTTATTTCGATAGTTCGTTATTTAGTTGGGATAGTTAAAATGCCATGGAACACTCATGGGCCATCCAACTTCATCGCATTGATAATTCGTTAATTGGTTGGGATAGTTAAAATTCCATGTAACGCTCATGGGCCGTCCAACCCACCTAATTTTAATCGTTATTTAGTTGATACAGTTAAAATGCCAGTAACGCTCATGGGCCGTCCAACTACCTTGCTTTTATTTGTTAATTTATTGGGTCATTCAAATTGCCATGGAAAGATCATGGAAGGCCAACATCCGCAAATACATTTCGTTAGTAATTGTGAAGCTAACTTAACCAACAAAAACTAAAAATTTTTGACTAACCCCGTCTCTTCATCTAAGTTATCTCACGTTAACCTCACTAGTTGCGTCAACTCATGAATATTTACACATATGATCCCTCAACTCATAAATCTTTACTCTTATTTCCTATAGAATGTCATCACTCAGAAACCACCGCCATCACCAACGTTCATCTGGTTCACACGATCGCCGTTTGGCTTCTAGGACCACAAAGGAATTTGCTGCTGCAATGCCCACGATTGTCACTCAGATCCGGAGCCTCAACTCCAACGGATCCGCCTCTTCGACCGCACCAAACAACTATGACTTTTGCAACTTTTTTAGCATTAAACCCGCATCCTTCCATGGTGAGGAAAACACCACCGCTTTGCTTCAATGATTCAAAAAACTGGAAAATGTCTTCATCCACTGGCAATGTTCGGATGCCAAACAAACTAAGTTCGCCTCGAGCAGATTTAAGAGCCGAGCTATCACCTGATGGAATGCTCTGAGGAATGATCAAGGGTCTGACGTGGTCGTATCCATGCCTTGGGAAGAACATAAGGAGGTAACGAAGAAAGAATTCTGCCCGAAACACGAACTGCAGAGACTTAAGACTGAATTTTGGGAACTTAATCAAATAATGTGGATAACTCCACCTACTCTAAACGTTTCCATGAGCTTAGCCGGATTGTGCCCCACTTGGTAACCCCAGAGACTCACGGCATCCAGAAGTACATTCGTGGTCCACCGATCAACTTTCGCAATGTCGTACTGAGTCGTGACCTACTAACCATCGGTGAGGTGATGGACCTAGCTGCCTCTCTGTCACACCGCGGCTTAGGGCCTAGGCGTGTGACCACAAGTTGGTACCTGTTTTGTAAATATATCGGAGTCACGGATTATTTTAGCTGAAGACTTTAGTTAAATAAAATATTAATTCATTTGAAAACTTCTCGGATAATAAATACCCGGTGTTTGATTTATAAAGCTTGTTGAAATACCGTTTGCAATATTTTAATAATTAAAAACTTAGCCATCATTACCTTGCGTGCATCTAACTCCATGAATGTCTTGATACCTGTACTAATTTGTATTCCCTGAAATGTGGGGAAAAATACGTCAGCTATATGCTGGTGAACACGTATGACTCTATAAAAAATTTGAATGACATTACAATACAAGTATAGTTTTCTCGACAAACTCAACGGAAGTATTTCAGCTTCCGGTATATGTACCACTTCCCTATACACATAACGGTATTCTCTGAGCCACGGGGCCCTAAAGAGAGAACTAGTCATGACCGTTTTAGTCTGCGGCTACCTCACCATGATTGATTGATTGGACTTAACAGTTATGTTTGGATCTAGGCACATGCATATTCGACCTGAGTTGATTTTATTTTCTACTTTGTATTATAACGTTTTAGAGACCATGTAATCTCATGAAATCCTTGAATGACTCGTTAAGACAAACACCTGTTCATCTTGTCGAGTATAAATATGTTTTGACTGATTGAAAAGGTTAACGTATTCACGTTATAAAAGGTTTGAACGTATTCACGTTATAAAAGGTGTGAACGTATTCACGTTATAAAAGGTTTGAACGTATTCACCTGTGATTGTCTATTCTAAATGATATGGTGATCTCGTTTGAAACCTTGACTATGAATGAATGACTGATTGACTGACTGACTGATTGATTGACCAATAATAAAATAGGTATATAAATATCCGAATCATCTCTTGATCCGTCTATAGACCTTTAGTCTGGTTTAAATAGCTTTAAACCTTGATTGATCATTTGTTTGAATGAAATATTTAGACTTGTAGTCTTTCTATTTATTGACTAATCATATGATGAGTTTCTTTTTCATGAAGAAACATCTATAATCTGTTTCTTATTCAAGAAGAAACATTCATTGACTGCTATGCATGTAAAATCTTATGTTTCTTACACATGAAGAAACAATGTTTTAACTATTTTCTTTGTATATGAATGCTATGTTTCTTAATCGTGAGCAAACTATATTTCCTTATGAATGTAAAACTGATGTTTCTTAATTGTAAGGAAACACTATTATAATCCTTTGTATGTTTAAAGCTTATGTAAACATAATTATGATCAAGGTTGGGCTATACCCTCGACAATGGTCTAAGCCATATAATATAATGATAACATAATGAGGTAGGCAGAACTCCTACCTTACACGGACATTCGAGGTTTTATTACTAAGATTGATCGAGCAGCACTTTCACTCTCTATCGTGTTCTAGAGTTTAGACTGTTGAAACCTCAGAGCTTGGCACACACTACGATACTCGGCATGCAAAACGAGGCGACATATGGTCGTCGTCGTGTTGTGCACGTACTTCGAGATAGATTGTCGGGTTATCTTCAGTTGGCACGCACTTCGAGGTCTTGTCAGTGTATAGAATGGATTACAAGGTGACGATTGTCGGGTCGAACCGCGGTAGAGAGTAATTTCTAGAGAGAGAAAGTTTGGTGTGAGAATGAATGAGCCGTGACCCCTCCCCTTTATAGCTGATTTTGCACTCCATCGCGATACGCGACGCCACCATTTCTGCATGAACGCCACGTGTCATCACGTGGTCTGACACGTGTCACCCAGATGTGACACGTGTGTGATGCGTCATCACTGCCCATCGCGCTACGCTATGGCCGGTCCTTAGACTCATTGCGTATCGCCATGGGTCCTAGGATATAAATTTTCATTTTTGGTCCCTTGTCTTTAATAGCTTGTCACTTCTGGGTCTAACTCCCATTGCGCCCATCACCCAACGCCCTTCGCCCGAGCCCGTGCCCATGCGCGTGCGCGTCGGGTGCTTCGCACCCTCCGTTAGGATCACTGGGTGCATGCTAAGCATAAAATAATATTACTATGGAATTTTATCTCTTTATAAAGAGCTTCCAAATCTTTACCACTTTCCATGTGGGATGGATTTTAACTTCTTATTTATACCCATGTGGAATTCTTCCATTTCTTACATCTTTCAATGTGGGATGGAATTTCCTTATTCCATATCTTTAACATTAGATGACTTTATTTATGGTATATTTTATTTCCTTATAGAATGGTTTTATTTTCTTTATTTAAATTTTCTCATTACTTATTTTAGAGAATAATTTGATCCTTCAACTTTACTAAGTTGTCAAAATTTGGACCAAAATTTTTGGTGATGTTACATCCTCCCCACCTTGGAATGAATCTCGTCCTCGAGATTCGTTGTGAATAATTCTTTTCTTATCAGATTCTTCCTAATCTATTTCTTGAGCTTAACTCGAACTGTTTGAATGGTTAAAATTCCTGATTTGTTGTTAACTTACATCTTTGGATGATGTATTCAGTTAATAGTTCAGAATGTCAGGTAATTGTAAATTGCTAAGCACAGTGGCCAGTTGTGTTTAACTATTTACCTTACCTTGTGTATTCTAAACATTTACTAATGTTAACTAGATTGTATCTTGAATTCAGTCTACCGAATCCTTTATTCATCTCGATAACTTTCAAGATATTCATTCTTGAATAATGATATCCTTTACTTATGATCTTGACGGATTCCTTTTGTTTATTTCCATTGATTATGCCCTTGAACTTTCAAAGGTCTGCTAACTGGTTTTCCTTTGAAAAGACATACTTTTCTGTCTAGTTAAATTCATTATTCTCTTTATTTCATCTTTCTATAGATGATGATTATTAAATAACATAGTTTCTTATATTTCGAGAACTTTCGAAATTTAACTATCTCTTTTCTTATAAGTATTCTTTATCACAATCTGTATGCTAAGGGATTTAATTTACCCTTTTATTGTTACAAAACTTCTTGTTTAAACACAAGTTAAATAGTTTATAAGAGTTAACTAACTATTTTTATGCCTTTGAGTCTTGGATTACTCTTGTTTATTTCTCTTCTTGATTGCCAGGTGCTCCTTATGTTTCCTTCATTCCTATTGTTGTTGACCCTTTAATTGCGTCTTTGAACATTCTCTTTAAAAATGTCCTCTTTCTCCATAAATGAAGCATGCAACTACTTTCCTTCTACAGTTGTCTTCAGAATGACCGGCTTTGTTATAAAATGTACTTGTGACTGATGTATTGTTCTTGTTCTGTTTCGACACTTTCCGTAATGTCGTTTACCACGGTTCTGACAGATTGGTCTTTTGAATTTATATGGTTTCTCCTTGTTGATGTTATTCTTTTGTTTAATTGTTGCCTTTTCTTTCTTTCACACACTATTTTACTCTTTAACCTCCGTATTTCCAATATCTGGCCAATTCCATGGCCGAGGAGGTAGTTTGTGGCATATGGGTTCTTACTATATCTCCTATCTCTTTGGGTAACCTTTATATGTATTGAATAGCTTTGTTGTATTCTGAGTTGTATAGACGCGGAGTTGATTGATAATATTCAAGAAACTTAGTATTATAATCCATGAGATTTGTAGCATCCATCTTATGGTTTAGAAACTTGGTTTGAATATGATTGTCTTCATGTATGGGGAAAACTTCTATAATATGAGTTCTTTAAATATTTCCCATTTTATTAGATACAAGGTTTCTCTGTCCTTTCTCATTATTAGAATGTTTCACTATTCTAGAGCTTCACCTTTGAATTTCAAAGATGTGTACTAAGTCCTTTGAATCTTAGTACATTGACTGATGACAATGGACTCGATCTCTTCAAGTCATCGTAAAGTTGGTATAACACCTTGATTGCCATAAAATTCCTTTGGTTCATAGGTTTTGAAGTTCTTAAAACTACAACCTTAAGTTACTAAATGGTTCTTGAAGTTCTTACTATCCGTATTGAAACAATAATGGTTTTTCCATGATGATAAGGATTTCGGCATGGGTGAGTTCTAATAATCTTTTTTGAATGTTAAATTTTGTATATCTCCCATTTCATTATATCGATAAGAGAGATCATTGTGTCATGAATTCTCTCTTGCATTTTCACTAAATATCATTCAGGAATCTCATGGTCGGATCGTGTCATATTCTTGTTGTTTCTTTGGTTGGAAACTTCATTTGTTTGACTGTTTAGGTTCAACATTCTATAGATGGAATTGCATCAGTATGAAAGAAACTTATATACTGATGATATACTGCGTGATATGTGAACTTAATGCTACAAGAAATCTATGAAACGTTTAATAAATATGTCGTATTCTTAAAGGAATTTCTTTCTAACTTTTCTCGGACCTTAACTAACTTTTTCTTGAGGTTATTCATTTTGTGTTGAGCACAACCCATATGTCTTGCCCTTTTTGACAATGATATTAAGGAAGTTTTATAAGATGATGTATCCATATATCTCTTAATTACCATAGCTCTTTCCGAATATCTTAATGATTGTTAATGCGGTTCTATATATATATATTACTAGTTTGTCCCTTATTGTGTGTTCTTGAAATGACTAGTACATATCTTATATACAGACAACCCATGAGAATTTCTCTTATTCTCTATATATTTCTCTGGTATTGATTTGGAGTTACTTATCTTGGGGATTTTGTCCACCTGGACTTTTCCTTATGCTGATATTCTCTTTTTTCCAGACTTGTTAGGAGAGTTACTCTAAAAGTTTATGAATGACATAATTTCTAAAGACATGTTTAGTATTTCGAAGAAAGTAAAACATATCTTATGTTGTAGTAGCAAGAATGTACAAAACTATTATTGCTATACTGATTACAACTTATTGTCTACTTCTTCCAGCTGATGATTTATTTCTTGATCTTATTTTTCCTTCTTGGTGTTTTTGCTTATTTCTTCTTCTTTTTGTCTTTCCTCGTTTTCCATTTCTTTCTTAAGCATTACTTCTGCTAATTTGATGAAATTGATTTCGTAACTAATAGAATTATTTTAATGTCATATATTCCTTCTAAGGAATTCTGATCCTTATTTAAGTGTTCTCCTTGAGTGTAAGCAAAGTAAGGATTTTGTAATACTGGATAGCTGAAATATTGTGGTTTCTGGTAACTGTCTTCTGGATCCTGCTCCTAGTATATTCTGATTCGTACTTATCGGAACTGATGGAGTCTTAGTGTCGAATGAGTCTAAATTTCCTTCCATTGTCATTTGATATGAGTCTTCAGTACTGTACATAGGAATTGGAAGTAGAGATGTTCCAATGCATCCCTTTCCTTTACCGGATTGAGGTCTAATGGTATAATTATTGTGAATGAAAATCTGCGTGAGGTTTGATTGAAAGAAGGAATGTGTTCCTATCTTATTTGTACAGTTACTTTATCCGTAATATTTGAATGTTTAGATATTTTTCTGTTAAATATCTAATTTATTGTGACTGATGATTATTTAATAAGATTGCTCTTTCTATTGGTATTTATGGATTGACAGGAAGATTCTTTGTTTGTCCTCTATATGGCAAATTAGGAACCGTCGATTGTTCATGACTGGTAAAGATTGTATAATAGCTGTTATTACTGGCCATATCTGATGGCTAAGATTCGAATGTAGTGATTTGAATGTCTAGCTACGTGGCGTATATGCCTAAAGTTGTTTGTATAAGACATTGCTACAGATTATGTTTAGGGATATCTAAACTTTCAATCTTTGTTTATCCCTACTTATTCAACGAGAAGTTACAGCTTAGGTATTAATATGTTAATACCTAATTCGTTGAAACTGATGGCTCAATAATATAATTGATATTTATCTATGATCAAAGCCTAGGTATAATTTATACCTAATTCGCTAAGATCGATGGCTCTGATACCAACCTGTCACACCCCGGCTTAGGGCCTAGGCGTGTGACCACAAGTTGGTGCCTGTTTTGTAAATATATCAGAGTTGCGGTTTATTTTAGCAGAAAACTTTGGTTAAATAAAATATTAATTTATTTGAAAACTTCTCGGATAATAAATACCCGGTTTTGATTTATAAAGCTTTTTGAAATATCGTATGCAATATTTTAATAATTAAAAACTAAGCCATCATTATCTTGCGCCCATCTAACTCCATGAATGTCTTGCTACCTGTACTAATTTGTATTCCCTGAAATGTGAGGAAAAATACGTCAGCTATATGCTGGTGAACACGTATGACTCTATAAAACATTTTGAATGACATTACAATACAAATATAGTTTTCTCGACAAACTTAGCGGAAGTATTTCTGCTTCCGGTATATGTACCACTGCCTTATACACATAACGGTATTCTCCGAGCCACGAGGCCCTGAATAGAGAACTAGTCATGACCGTTTTAGTCCGCGGCTACCTCTCCTTGATTGATTGATTGGACATAACAATTATGTTTGGATCCAGACACATGCATATTCGGTCTGAGTTGATTTTATTTTCTACTTTGTATTATAAGTTTTAGAGATCTTGTAAGATCTTGTCGAGTATAAATTTGTTTTGACTGATTGAAAAGGTTAACGTATTCACGTTATAAAAGGTTTGAACGTATTCACGTTATAAAAGGTTTGAACGTATTCACATTATAAAAGGTTTGAACGTATTCACCTGTGATTGCCAGTTCTGAATGATTTGGTGATCTCGTTTGAAACCTTGACTATGAATGAATGACTGATTGACTGACTGATTGATTGATTGATTGACCTATAATAAAATAGGTATATAAATATCCGAATTGTCTCTTGATCCGGCTATAGACCATTAGTCTGGTTTAAATAGCTTTAAACATTGATTGATCATTTGTTTGAATGAAATATTTAGAATTGTAGTCTTTCTGTTTATTGACTAATCATATGATGAGTTTCTTTTTCATGAAGAAACATCTATAATCTGTTTTTTCCTCAAGAATAACATTCATTGACTGCTATGCATGTAAAATCTTATGTTTCTTACACATGAAGAAACAATGTTTTAACTATTATCTTTGTATATGAATGCTATGTTTCTTAATCGTGAAGAAACTATATTTCCTTATGAATGTAAAACTGATGTTTCTTAATCGTAAAGAAGCACTATTATAGTCCTTTGTATGTTTAAAGCTTATGTAAACATAATTATGATCAAGGTTGGGCTATACCCTCGACTATGGTCTAAGCCATATAATATAATAATAAAATAATGACTTAGGCAGAACTCCTACCTTACACGGGTATTTGAAGTTCTATTACTAAGATTGATCGAACAACACTTTCACTCTCTATCGCGTTCTAGAGTTTACTCTGTTGAAACCTTAGAGCTTGGCATGCACTACGATACTCGACACGCAAAACGATGCTTGGCACGCAAAACGAGGCGACATATGGTGGTCGTCATGTTGTGCACGTACTTCGAGATAGATTGTCGGGTTATCTTCGGGTGGCACGCACTCCGAGGTCTTGTTAGTGTATAGCACAGATTACGATGGTGACGATTGTCGGGTCAGTGCACTTGTGTGATGCGTCATCATGGCCCATCGCGCTACACGATGGCCGGTCCTTAGACTCATTGCGTAAAGACATGGGTCCTTGGATATAAATTTTCATTTTTGGTCCCTTGTCTTTAATAGCTTGTCACTTCTGGGTCTTAACTCCCATTGCGCCCATCGCCCAACGCCCTTCGCTCGAGCCCGTGCCCGTGCCTGTACGCGTGTGCGTCGGGTGCTTCGCACCCTCTGCTAGGACCACTGGGTACATGCTAGGCATAAAATAATATTACTATGGAATTTTATCTCTTTATAAAGAGCTTCCAAATCTTTACCACTTTCCATGTGGGTTGGATTTTAACTTTCTTATTTGTACCCATGTGGAATTCTTCCATTTTCTTACATCTTTCAATGTGGAATGGAATTTCCTTATTCCATATCTTTAACATTAGATAACTTTATGTATGGGATATTTTATTTCCTTATAGAATGGTTTTATTTTCTTTATTTAAATTTTCTCATTACTTATTTTAGAGAATAATTTGATCCTTCAACTTTACTAAGTTGTCAAAATTTGGACCAAAATTTTTGGGGATGTTACACTCTCTCACTAATACTCATGCTCGGGATGGAACCTTGGCTCGCAAAGACTCCAAGTCTACTCCCGACAAGACTAAGACCGAGTTCTCCACCGTTGCCAAAGCTGAAACCAAGCCTGCTTACAACAATAACCGATTCAACAAGAACAACAACAACAAACGTAAGACCAACCACCAAAAAATACTCCATCAACCAACCCAACAACCAAGCTCCCAATGACCCTAATGACCCAAACAAGAAAACTTACTTTAGTCCTCATCCCCTGTGTGCCAAGTGTAACCGTCACCATCCTGCTAAATCTCGCTGCTGGTTGTGCACCCAATGCAACCATTACGACCACTTTGCTAACTCTTGCCGTGTACCGCCTGGTTCGCAAGCTGTTTAAACCCGGTTTGCACCCTTACTGCTAGACGTGCTGCTAACCCTGCTCAGTCCGGTGTTTCTAATACCTGTACTTGCTACCATTGCGGAGACCCAAACCATCTCCACAACGCTTGCCCATTACTTTCCCATGCTCATAAAACCCATGTTATGCCTGCACCTCACCATGTTACCTAACCACCACAAGCCCAAGTGTACCCTGCACCATACTATGCTTTATTTGAATACATTTCGGAGAGGTCCATCATAATCTCAGAATAGTATGATCATACGACTGTCGTAGTAGCCATCGTCTAGTTCATCTAGCATCATGCTTACCGATAACTTATTTAGCCATCGTACAGTTCATCTGGCATCGTGCTTACCGACAACATATTTACTTGCTCATTTGGTTAAATTTCTCATATTACTTGATACAGTTTGCCCATTTTTCTATTCTTAGTATATATTCACTTATCTTGTGTTTTACTCACTCAACCTAGTGTTGAATTATTGTATTTTTAACGCATACGCAGGTTACCATATTATATGATTATCAAGAATTGTTTGAAAAAACTTAGGGTGCATGCAAGAGAATAAGATACAAGAATTTAATTTTGTATTTTTGTTATACTTGCTTAATTATGAATTTATGTACTTGATTTATTTGAAATTGTTGGATTATTGAATTGGAATAATAGATATTATCATTTTAATATTGCATGATAGTACTTTGAGAGCTGTGAGCAATCAGCTCATGCGCCGGCATTTACGCTATAGGTTGGGGTGTGAACAAACTTGGTCATGAACATTAGTTTTGATTTAAATCTGCCCACATGCTGATGATGACTCTGCCCTTTTTTATTTAAAAAAAATATTTTAAGGTCTTGGTAATTACATATATGCCAATTTTGATGTCTACCATTGATTACACATGATTAATGGTTTAGATCGATTTCTCGCATTTCTCACTGTAATATCATTTCTCGCCTGAACCACCTCATATATATATACACACAAACACACACACACATACGTGTGTGTTCGTGTGTGTGAGATGCAATATACATTTGATGTGAGAGTGGGTGGCCGTGTCATCCATCCATAGCGTGTTTGTAACTATAAACATTGACTTTCTAGACGACATTCAACAACCTGAAAAATGTTTTTGGCTTGGTCTGTATAGGGCCAACTAGATCCGAACCTCAAGTTCCGAACGCATTATGGGTGCTTTGAGTATAACTTTTTTTAAGTGACAAAAATGAAACTTATCAATACAAATAAACTTAAAATAATACTTATCTCACATAATAGTTACAAAGTAATAAATCGGTCATTTTTTTTAAAAAATAATAATTTTAAAAATGAATGTGAAACAATAACTATCAATTCTATTATTTGGAGAATCCGTCAATAGGTGGATCACTAGGAACTATGTCCGTCCGGACTCATGGCCGGCTTGAGTTACCTTTAGCCAATGGGGGACGCGTACAGAGTACCCAGCATTATTGTTATAATGCTAAATATATATGTTTCCATTGTTTATTTTATTTAATATTTAATTATTATTTGTTCGTTCTTAGTCAAGATTTGTATATTACTAACAATATTATATTTTGTAGGTTCCGGGAGTTGATCGTGATCGAAAAAAGCGAAAAACGAGAAGCTGGAACACATCAGAAAATGAAACGGAAGGGGAACCGGTCAGACCGGCCGGTCTCCCCCTAATTTTATAAGCCTCGTCGTGTGGACATGAGGGCATTCATGGTCGCGCGTGGCGGCCACCATCAGTTTCCAGAATGTTTTTCACGTTTTCTTCAGTTTTGGGTACTGTTAAGTATAAATACATCCCTGACCTTAACCTGAAGAATACCCTGCTGCCACCGGACGAATTTGGAGTTTACGAGAGTTATTATTCGAGATTCTTGGCGGTTTTGAAGGCAAGGAATCACCCGGTGAAAAGCTACTTGTTCAAAATCGAAGACTACGGGTTTTATCGCTTTTAATATTTCGTTTCTCATATTTTTACCATGATTTCTTATATTATTATTTTGTTTGATTTTAAGATGCTAGGCTAAACTTTATAGACTGCATAGGCTTATGATAAACCATCGTTGATGTTTTGATTTTAGTTGGATTGTTTCTTTTCGTTATGGTTTAATGATTCAGTAAACTATTTGATTTTACTTGATTGATGCGTATGTGTACTTGGTTTTGGTTGTTCTTGTTTTATTTTTCCACATTATCCTTGGTGATTGTTTGTCATATAATAGGATTTTGTTAGGTCATTTACTGTGTATTCTTGACTAGTTGGTGATTTATTTGCAATAAAACGATAAGAATAATATTATTAGTCAAACGAATAAAAGTGTGCTGCTAACCTAGAAAGTTGTAAGGTGATTGGTTATTGTTAGATATTTGTTTAGATTGCTAGATTTACTTCTTCGTAAGGAGTCCGTCTAAGTTTGATTAATTAACCTTGTCTAGCGAGTTAATTGAGTTTATAAAATTACCTTTGATTTCCGCGCTGTAAGGTAGAATTTCATTTTAAAGGTACTCTTTCTTATATTAATTAGATAACCGTAAGGAAGTTTAATACATATAACTGGTGTGTCTTAAAACTTGTTAAAAACTCATAGGTGTCTTCTTGAAGGGTCAGGGGTCCTGTTCGGGTTTTCTTTTAAGTATCTATTTTACGATCCCAGTTCCATAACTATTATTTTCCAACTATTTGATAACTGAAACTTAGGGGATTCAAGCCTAGGTAGTTACTTCCATCATCTGAAATAATCTAAGTAGTTCAATAGTTTATTCATATTTTAATTAGTTAGGGTTCTTAAGAGTTTATTAATTAAATATTAATTAGGGTTTAAGTAATAATTATAGTTTATTATTTTTTAATTAATTAGGGTTAAGTTCTAGTTTAATAATAATTAGTTTAAAACCCCCCTTTAATAATAATATTTAAATAGTCATGTCAGTAAGTCGAGTCTAATTTGATTGTTTCGTAATTTAAAGAGTCTCGTGGGTTTGATATCCGAACTTAATAAACTGTACTAGTGTCGACCCGTACACTTGCCGGTTAGTAGTTTTAGCGTGTTTTTATTTGACTAGTTTTAGTACATCAGTTACTTAGTTAGTCGTTCCGAAAAAAAAATTCTATACAAAGTTCTTAAAGCCAAATTATGATTAAACGTTACATGTTATTTCCGGATATTTTTATAGTTTTCTAGATCGCTGAAATATATGACCCTAATGTAGACCTTTAAATAGTTTTATACATGAGACGATTTAATTTCATATATTATGTTAATGGCATAATGTTTTAGAAAAATTCATTAGTACATTAACATTAAAGGGTAAAGTTAAAATATAAATGGAGATAAAAATAAGTAACTCAAAATGAGAAGAATTTGTAACAACACAAAAATCCTTTCAAAATAATTCAAAAAAAATAATAAAGAAATCATAACTCAAAATATAATTAAAAAGAAAAAATTTAAAAAACTAAAATGTTTTCGCTATCATTTCCGTTAAAAAAAAAAACAAAATAAAAAATGACGAAAGAATAAAAAAAAATTGACGAAAAAACACAATGCCGAGATCAAAGACACAATGACGAAAATGAACAAAAGACACAATTATAACTAAAAAAAGACACAATTGCAAAATATAACACACTGTCGAACAAAATATAGCACATTGTTGAGTAATATAACACAATATAAAGAAAAAATAACACAATGTCAAGGGAAAAAAGGCACGATCAATTACGAAAACAAACCCAAAACACAATGATAAACAAAAAGACATGATATTTTTCATTCACCTTTGTGTATTTTTTTCGAGAACGAGAAAGACGGTGGAAACATTTTTGTGTTTTTACTTTTTTCATTTTTTTATTAAATTTTGAGTTATGATTTTTTTATTAATTTTTTTAGGATTTTTTTTTGTTTGGATACAAATAATTCTCATATTTTTCATTTTTGTTTCTCTTTGTAGAATAACTTAACCCGTAATATTAAACAATAAAGTTATTAATAAAATAATTAACATGAATCTAAAACAATCTCAGACAACTTAATTTACTTGTTTCATTCGTTTAGAGAATGCAATATTATATTCACTTGCTGGTTACTAGATACAAAGCATCCCGACATAAAAGAAAATGAGTTTGTTACAAATTGACTGATTGATTCATTGTTTTGGGGGAAAAGAGAAATGATCATGTATTTCTTAGCTTTATTTTCTTTTGTGGTGTTGATCAATGGCGATCCAATTGTTCCGGCATTATGTATCTCCGGGGACTCTACAATGGACGCAGGAAACAACAATCATCTTAACACTTTGTTCCGAGCAAACTTCCTTCCTTATGGAAGAGATTTCGTAACTCATAAACCTACGGGTAGGTTTTGCAATGGAAAATTGGCAGCAGATTATACTGGTATATAAATTTATGACAAAAAAAACATAAATGCATGGTCTTGGTGTTGATCATTAGTTTTTAACAGTTTCCTATACTATGTTGTATAAACAGCTGAATTCTTGGGTTTTGAAACATATCCACCACCGTATCTTAGTACAACGAACAAAACCCGTCTTCTTGGCGGCGCCAACTTTGCCTCCGCAGGTTCTGGTTATGCATACCAGACAGCTCGACTATATGTAATAATAAATATCTAACTAATTCAAATGCACTTTGGGTACCAATATATAATTTAAGTTATATATGTTTGTGGCAGAAAGCGGTTTCTTTACGACGACAGGTATCCTATTACCAGGAGTGGCAAAAGCAAGTGGTTAGTATGGTCAGAAACGAGAGCGCAAACGCCAAATTTTCTGGCGGAATTCACATTTTAGGTGCGGAAAGCAGTGATTTCCTTCAGAACTGCTACATCAATCCGGTTTTGAGGAAATTGTATACACCTTTAAAGATTGCAGACATTCTTTTAAAATCATATTACGCCTTCGTGGAGGTAATTTTGAATCAAACTTAAGTTATAATTATATACATGACACTTAAATTATATGCTGATATGTACGTAATTTGTGTACGCGTAGAAGCTTTATAGTTTAGGAGTAAGAAGAATAGGAGTAACTACGTTACCACCAGCCGGATGTTTGCCCGCAGCCATCACGCTATTTGGCCCGGGAAGCAATGAGTGCATACACAGGACAAACCGGGACGTTATCATGTTTAACAACAAACTAAACTCCACGTCTCAAAATCTACTGGCCAAATATCCGGACCTAAAACTTGTGGTCTTCGACATCTATCATCCTCTTCTTCATCTTATAACAAACCCTTCAGATAATGGTACTAACGTTTTTTTTTACTTGACTACTCATGAAACATGTTATCTTTTGGTATGGGTGAGCTATATAGCAGTAAACTGTCATTTTCTATCCTATGGTTTGTCACTTTTACTCTTTTCGTCTAGAAATATTTATTAGACATTTCCGTTTTTAGGATTTCATTTTCTTGTCATTTTTCAAGTCACTAACACTATTAAAATATACTTCATTCGTATCATTAAAAGTGTTCATGTATTCTTTTTAATCGTACCATTACAAATGTCCACTTTCATAATTTATTAGCTAATTCTAAATTTATTCTTAAACACACACAACTAGCGTTAGTAAACAATTTTGATGGACCCAATTTACAAGAACATTATTGTCATTTGGTAAACGAAAAAAAAATCATTCAATCTACCTTTACTTTGTGGTTTTCAAACCATGACACTAAAAAAGGGACGAAGAGAGTATCGGTTAAGCTAGGTCACAATGACCAACATAAGCCTAATAAGGTATAAAAATAACATTAACAATAAATAAATAAATTAATTAATGGTTTAGCATATGGAATTGTTTCTATTTCAAATTATTGGAAATTCAACAGAGATAGCTTCGAGTTCGAGAGTTAATCGTTAAGACGGCAATAGAGAGGTAGAGAAAAATTACAGATTGGTGGCAAGATTAGTGATGTGGGGGTGTGGGTTTCTATAGGTAACTAGAATAGAGGTGAAGGGAGATAGCGGGGCGGCGACGATGGTGTTACTAATGGTACCCGGTTATAGGCAGCTGTAGTGGTGTTGTCGGCAATCTTTGTTACAGAATTAAGATATTAGTTATTTATTGTTAATGGTATAATATATAGTATGGTATAATATAATAAATGCGGGTTATAAAAAATTAAAAACCTAAAAAGACATAAATGTCTTTCAAGTTAACAGAATTAATTCACGTTGTTCGAATACAACGATTGACAAACTTCTATGCGTTAGAAATAGAAGCTTTTAAAACGGTACAAACATTTGACACTTTCACCTGCAAGCTATGTTCTTAGATATTTTTTAGATAAAGGTCGATCTTTTGTTTTCTTTTTTATGACTGATAGATTCCATTATGTGTAGGCTTTTTTGAGTCAATGAGGGGATGTTGTGCAACATTCCACAAGGATAGTTGAGACTTCATTGTTTTGTAATGCAAGGTCAGTTGGTACATGTTCAAATGCTACAGGGTATGTATTTTGGGATGGAGTTCATCCATCAGAAGCTGCAAACCAAATCTTGGCACAAAATTTGCTTGAGCAAGGACTTGGCTTAATATCTTAGAGCATTTTCATTTACCATTTCTTTTTATATCTATGTGTTTGTGTTTCTTTTAGTGCATAAATGTCAAAATTTACAATAAGAGCAATCATATTAGAGTTACTATAACTTCTTAGCTTTTAAGGAAAAGATAAGTAAGTAAAAAAAACTTCAATTCATCAAATTATTTATATATAGTTTTCCATACCCAGAAATTACAAGGATTATAACTATAGATTCAATAGTGATTTCATATATTTACCGACTCACTATTTCTCTCACTTTTTTTATAAAAAATTGATTACACATAAATCTAAGGAATGAGACGTTCATTCGGCTTCCCCATAACCATTCTTATATTTTAACATAAAATGACTATTTTCCTAAATTTGTCACTCATTTGCTTAAGATCTCTCACATCTCATTTACAACATCCTAAATTGACTAAACAGAAAGAAGCAACGGAAAATTTCGAGGCAAAAAATTTCTTGATTTATAAAAAAGTTTTGAATGTTTATAATGTTGGGTTTCAACGGTGGTTCGGAACAAAACGGTCAAACTATTTTAAACCGTTCTATTAGGTATTTTGTTTCATAAATATTAATCAATATATATATATATATATATATATATATATAAACGAACTAAAAACGCAGCGGATAAATAAACGAGTAAAACGAACAGTAAAAGGAAACCCGAACCCGTATCCGGTTACAACATATACGAGTACGATATATATAAACGAACAACCATAGATATAGTTTAGTTCGTACTCGGTTATCAAAACCGGGAAGAACACCAAGATATAACGAATCGAGTTAGAATTTGACACAATCAACGAACCAACAAGAGATCCAGCGAGATCTGCGGACAACGGGCGGCAGCAGCTCGCGGTGGCGGCAGAAGGCGCCGGACAACAGCAGGTGGTGATTGACGGCTGTGACACCCGGTAAATTCCCAATCCCTTAAACCAAGTAATCAACCTAAATATTAGGTAATTATGTTATGTGCGCCCTGCGCGAACGCGCTATGTTAGAATCAGCGCGTGCATTTGTTATGTGCGCCCTGCGCGAGCGCGCCATGTTAAGAACCAGCGTGGGCATATGTTATATGCGCCATGCGCGAATGTTTTGGCTTTATGTTTTCATGCACCTTAACGTTATGTTGTCTAATGGGTTGACCATCCCGCATGATGCTAAGGCGGGTGCATCCTAAATCGTTTATGCGCGTGCGGAAGGGAACTAACCTCCCCGCATGGCGGGAACATTGAGAGCTAGTTTGTCTGAAGCTCCAAGATGGAATTGACTTCAACATAACTGATCACTATGTTGAAATACCAAGACCACCTGGAGAATCTACAAATGAAACTCAATGTCCTAACTGCGAGAAGGTTACGCACCTACCCGCAGCAAAGAAATGTCCTTCACGCAGAAAGCTATGCGCACAAAGTGATACGCACAGAACACTTAGTCTATTCTCCAGACGTAAGGAGATTACTCCCGCCCAAAAGGAAACAGTAGCGTGTTTCAGAGATTTTCCACTTTTTACTGTACACTAACAAAAGTACCTGAAAAAGCACACTGTAACACGAAAAGTCAACTGTCAGCCACCCTATTCTCACCAACCCCAGACCTGCATGTCCTGACCAAATCAAATCAAAATCTTTTATCCACTACTCCACTCTTAAATAAATAATAATAATTTCCATACTTTATCATCATTACCCCTAGATATGAAAAGATTACAATCCCCTAAAGCAAGGGATTGTGTTCCCTTGAGTTTGCCTATAAATATGTAACCTAAATTATCACCCAAAACACACTTCAAAGAACTGCAAACTTGCACTAATCCTCTCCCAAGCATCCGTTGTTTTCATTTCCGATCCTGTTACTAGGTAAGCCGAGAATATAACCTTGAGATCTACTTTCCAACCCTTATATTCTCCTATTTCTTGATCTTAATATATATACTTCTTGTTATTTAATCGTATTCTAGACCTTCAATTCCAAGGCCAACACCAAGAAAACCCGAATCTCGATTTAATCCCTTAACAAGAACCACAGGTGAGTCTCACAGCCCCTATGTTTTCACTATTTTTAAACTGTTTTCGGGGCGAGGGACACGTACCTAAATAATATTTTATCATGGTATACTTACAAGCTATGCAAGCGATTATGTGTTTAAATTATATTTCATGATGAGCAATGCGAACGGTTATCTAAGGTTTTCGATGTATGTGCGCTAGAACTCGAGTAAGTGATCACTTTACCATTGGAACTCTAAGGGTAGGGACTGCTGGTTTGATCCACCCACTCGTAGGGGTCGCACCTCTTTGCATGGACGAGCGCCTTGTTTTCCGGCACAACGTCCGCGCGTAACCCGCGGGACGGAATTATTGATTAGCTCGTAGTGGCAACGCCACTTTGCATGGACGAGCACATATTTCCTGAAACGTTCGCGCGTAATCCGCGGGACGGTACTACTTATATTAGCTCGTAGTGGCAGCGCCACTTTGCATGGACGAGCACATTTTTCCTGAAACGTTCGCGCGTAATCCGCGGGACGGTACTACTCATTTTAGCTCGTAGTGGCAGCGCCACTTTGCACAGACGAGCACAGTGCCCAGAAATGTTCGCGCGTAAACCGCGGAACGATTTTATCAGAATATGTTGATAGAACTACGTTTTACCAAGCATGTGTTTTAATGATGATATCAGAATTATGTTTCAGAATGATTTGTATCAAGATTATGATGCAATACGATTTATCAAGTTACTAAAACTTGTGAACTCACTCAGTTTATACTGATTCGAATGTTTTTACGTGTCTTTCAGGAGATAACTAGGTAGCGCATGGAGTCACACTTAGAGCACCTCACGCTGAACATCTAAAACTAGCTTTTTGGAAGATTTTAGTTCTATCCCTTCGATGCGCGTGGTTGTTCCCGCCGCGCAAGGGGATATGGCGTGGAAATCAACAGTTTTTATACTTGGATGTTTTTATAATTTTTAAACAATGTAATGTATTTGTATTAAACTTTTCATGCGCAATGAAAATCTTTGAATGTTTGCAATGGCCCGTGCTTAATTATCAATCCCCACTCGCGCGCGCCCGGCTGTTTCCGCCGCTCAGGGCCGGGTGTGACAGATTGGTATCAGAGCACTGGTTATAGCGAACTAGGAAAAGAAGTTTTAACCTAGACTATAACCGTTGGGGAATCACATGAAATATTTTTCAAAGAAAATATTTTCAAAAGAAACTATACACACACTTAGGAACACGGGTCACACAGTGTCTAGTAAATAATGATAACATTATGTGCTCAGAGTACATGCGCTAAGTTTGATATATTTTCACTCTTTTAAAGCGAGAATGCCTCCAACTAAAGCCAAAGGAATTACCATGACACCCGAGGAACTCGCGGAAATAATCGCGCAAGCAATCGCAACACATGAGGCCAGCAAGGCCGAATCAAGTCAGGGTCGTCAGAATGAGACCCCAGAACCCGAATCAGGAGCCTTGGACAAAGGATGCTCCTACAAGACATTCATGGCCTGTAAGCCTTGGCCATTCAAGGGTACCGAAGGGGCCATTGGGCTCTACAACTGGATTGACAAGATGGAGACAGTTCTCTCCATTAGCGGATGTAGTGAGAACCAGAAGGTCCTTTACGCGACCTGCATGTTCCAAGAAGCAGCTTCGTCTTGGTGGAAGCTTCAAACGAAAACATTGGGGCGAGAAGTTGCTCTCCACAAGACCTGGGAGGAACTGAAGGAAATGTTGATGAGAAAGTTCTGCTCTCGCGCAGAAATTCAGAACCTACAACAGGAATTCTGGAACCACACCATGGTAGGAACGGATATCGACGCCTACAACAACCGGTTCAACGAGCTTTGCCAGTTGGTGCCAGACATGGCAAACACGGAGGAAAAGAAGACCGAGAGGTATATTTTTGGGTTACCTCCTGTTGTTAGGGTTCCGCTCAACGCCGCAGCGCCTCCAACTTTTGATGAGGCGGTAGCGCGGGCCATCACCCTTACAAGGGATACGGTCCGTGCGGGTATGTTAACTACGCGCGGAATCGAGCAGCGAACCTCTGATCCCAAGAGGAAATGGAACTCTCACCACCGAGGGTCCGACTCCAAGCAGCCACCGTTCAAGAAGCAGGAGAGCGCAAGGACCTACGCGATCCAAGCCGCGGAGCCATCAAGGAAAGGGTACAGCGGGCCTCGCCCATGGTGCAACAAATGCAAGTATCACCACGAGGGTGAATGCGCAAGAATCGAATGCGCCAAATGTGGCAGACCAGGGCACAAGACGATGAATTGCCGTGTCAGAGAAGCTGGAGCAAGCGACAACTGCTACGCATGCGGGAAGCCAGGGCATTTTAGTCGGGATTGCCCGCAAAAGGGGAACCAAGCTCGCGGGAGAGCTTTTGTGATCGGCGCAGGCGAAGCTAAAGAAGAGCCGAATGTGGTAACCGGTACGTTTTTGCTTAACGGACATTTTGCATCTGTCTTATTTGATACTGGCGCTGACCTGAGTTTTATATCCGCTGAGTTTAAAGACTCCCTAGGCCTAGCAACCAGTAGGCTAGACACACCTTATACTATAGAACTAGCCAATGGTAGGCAGTTATGCGCAAGCGAAAGAACTGAACAATGTGTAATAGTCATGGGAGGTCACGGGTTCAATATTAACTTGTTGCCAATAGGCTTGGGAAGTTTTGACATTGTGATAGGTATGGATTGGTTAGTCGAGAACCACGCGGAAGTTATTTGCCATGAGAAGCAGGTTCGGGTCCCACTGTTGAACGGAGAAACCTTGGTAATTCAAGGGGAAAGAAGGGGAGTTGCGACGAAACTGATTTCGTGCCTAAAGGCGCGTAAGTGCCTAAGGAAAGGGTGCTACGCCTTCCTGGCGCATGTCGTAGAGAAGAAAGGAGATGAGCGAAGAATTGAAGACTTACCAGTAGTGCGAAAATTTCCAGAAGTTTTTCCTGAAGATTTGCCCGGATTACCGCCGCCGCGACAAGTCGAGTTTCGTATTGATTTGGTCCCAGGAGCTGCGCCAGTAGCTCGAGCGCCTTATCGACTAGCTCCATCTGAGATGCAAGAGCTATCCAATCAGTTACAGGAACTATTGGATAAGGGTTTCATACGCCCAAGCTTTTCACCTTGGGGAGCTCCAGTACTGTTTGTTAAGAAGAAGGATGGTTCGTTCAGAATGTGTATTGACTACAGGGAGCTGAATAAGCTGACAGTCAAAAATCGGTACCCCTTACCGAGGATTGACGACTTATTTGACCAGTTGCAGGGATCCAGTTATTATTCGAAGATAGATCTACGGTCAGGATACCACCAACTTAGGGTCCATGAGGAAGATGTGCCGAAAACAGCCTTCCGAACTAGATACGGCCATTATGAGTTCTTAGTGATGCCTTTCGGGCTAACTAATGCGCCGGCTGTATTCATGGATCTGATGAACCGCGTATGCAAACCATACTTGGACAAGTTTGTGATTGTGTTTATAGATGATATTCTGATTTACTCTCGGACCAAGGCCGAGCATGAGCAACACCTGAGATTGATTTTGGAATTGTTGAGGAAAGAAAAGTTGTATGCGAAGTTTTCCAAGTGCGAGTTTTGGCTTAGAGAAGTTCATTTTCTCGGTCACGTTGTAAACGAGAAAGGAATACACGTTGATCCTTCCAAAGTCAAGGCCATCGAAAACTGGGAAGCGCCAAAAACCCCAACTGAGGTGAGGCAATTCCTAGGACTAGCTGGCTACTATCGACGCTTCATTGAGAACTTCTCCAAGATAGCTCTACCTCTGACCGCGCTAACTCAGAAAGACAAGAAGTTTGTTTGGGGCGAAAATCAGGAAGCAGCGTTTCAAATGTTGAAACAGAAGTTATGTAGTGCGCCAATTTTGTCTCTGCCCGAAGGGACGAACGACATCGTCGTTTACTGCGACGCTTCACATCAGGGACTTGGATGTGTCCTTATGCAGCGAGACAAAGTCATAGCGTATGCCTCGCGCCAACTCAAGACCAATGAAAAGAACTACACAACGCATGATCTGGAACTTGGAGCGGTTGTCTTCGCGCTAAAGATTTGGCGCCATTACCTCTATGGTACAAAGTGTGTAATCTTTACGGATCACAAGAGCCTTCAACATATATTTGATCAAAAGGATTTAAACATGAGGCAACGAAGATGGGTGGAGTTGTTGAATGATTATGATTGTGAAATTAAGTACCACCCTGGAAAGGCGAATGTGGTAGCAGACGCGCTAAGTAGGAAGGAGCGAATAAAAACGCTACGAGTCAAGGCTCTAAGGTTGACCATTCACGCAGATCTCTCTACCCGCATCCGAGACGCTCAGCAAGAAGCCTTGAAACCAGAGTTTGTTAAAAACGAATGCCTTGGGGGTATGATTAAGAGTTTGGAACTTAAAGAGAACGGCAATCTATATTTCGCTAACCGCATATGGGTCCCTCTCAAGGGAGGATTGCGCGAGCAAGTATTAAACGAAGCTCACAAGACGCGGTATTCCGTACATCCTGGCGCAGACAAGATGTACCAAGATGTTAAAGCGCTGTATTGGTGGCCCAATCTTAAAGGCGCCATCGCGACGTATGTCAGTAAGTGCCTGACGTGTTCGAAGGTAAAGGCTGAATACCAGAAACCATCAGGGTTGCTTCAACAGCCAGAAATTCCCATGTGGAAGTGGGAACAAATCTCTATGGACTTCATCACCAAATTGCCAAGGACACCTGGGGGTTACGACACGATCTGGGTTATTGTGGATCGGCTAACTAAGTCAGCACACTTCCTGCCGATCAAGGAAACCGATAAGATGGAAAAGTTAGCCCGATTGTATATTCGAGAAGTAGTTTCAAAACATGGAGTCCCAGTGTCCATCATTTCTGATAGAGATAGTCGGTTCACCTCAAGATTTTGGAGATCGTTACAAGGGGCTTTAGGTACTCGTCTTGACATGAGTACGGCATATCATCCTCAAACGGATGGGCAAAGCGAGCGAACAATCCAGACATTGGAAGACATGCTACGCGCGTGCGCAATCGATTTCGGAGGTAGCTGGGATACTCATCTCCCATTGGTTGAATTTTCTTACAACAACAGCTATCACACAAGCATCAAGGCTGCGCCATTCGAAGCTTTGTATGGGCGCAAGTGTAGATCCCCACTGTGCTGGGCTGAAGTGGGTGACAAACAAATGACTGGTCCAGAATTGATCCAAGAAACAACAGACAAGATTTTTCAGATAAGGGATCGCCTTAAGACAGCGCGCGATAGACAGAAGAGCTACGCAGATGTGCGAAGGAAACCATTGGAATTTCAAGTAGGGGATAAAGTACTTTTGAAAGTCTCTCCATGGAAAGGAGTCCCCCGTTTCGGCAAGCGAGGAAAGTTGAATCCGCGCTTCATCGGACCATTTGAGATCCTGGAAAGGATCGGTCCGGTTGCTTATAAACTCCGTTTACCCGCCGAACTCAGTGGAGTTCATGATACGTTTCATGTGTCCAACCTCAAAAAGTGTTTATCTGATGAAACGTTGATTTTGCCGTTGGAAGAGATTCACATCGACAAACAGTTGCACTTCGTAGAAGAACCTATAGCAGTAACCGATTGGAAGGAACAAAAGTTGCGCAGAAGCAAAATCAAGTTAGTAAAGGTTCAATGGAACTCAAGGCGTGGGCCTGAATTCACTTGGGAAAGAGAAGACCAGATGCGCATGAAATACCCACACCTCTTTCAGAGCATGGCTTCTGCCAGCAACGTCTCCTAAATTTCGGGACGAAATTCTCTTAACAGGGGGAGAATGTGACACCCGGTAAATTCCCAATCCCTTAAACCAAGTAATCAACCTAAATATTAGGTAATTATGTTATGTGCGCCCTGCGCGAACGCGCTATGTTAGAATCAGCGCGTGCATTTGTTATGTGCGCCCTGCGCGAGCGCGCCATGTTAAGAACCAGCGTGGGCATATGTTATATGCGCCATGCGCGAATGTTTTGGCTTTATGTTTTCATGCACCTTAACGTTATGTTGTCTAATGGGTTGACCATCCCGCATGATGCTAAGGCGGGTGCATCCTAAATCGTTTATGCGCGTGCGGAAGGGAACTAACCTCCCCGCATGGCGGGAACATTGAGAGCTAGTTTGTCTGAAGCTCCAAGATGGAATTGACTTCAACATAACTGATCACTATGTTGAAATACCAAGACCACCTGGAGAATCTACAAATGAAACTCAATGTCCTAACTGCGAGAAGGTTACGCACCTACCCGCAGCAAAGAAATGTCCTTCACGCAGAAAGCTATGCGCACAAAGTGATACGCACAGAACACTTAGTCTATTCTCCAGACGTAAGGAGATTACTCCCGCCCAAAAGGAAACAGTAGCGTGTTTCAGAGATTTTCCACTTTTTACTGTACACTAACAAAAGTACCTGAAAAAGCACACTGTAACACGAAAAGTCAACTGTCAGCCACCCTATTCTCACCAACCCCAGACCTGCATGTCCTGACCAAATCAAATCAAAATCTTTTATCCACTACTCCACTCTTAAATAAATAATAATAATTTCCATACTTTATCATCATTACCCCTAGATATGAAAAGATTACAATCCCCTAAAGCAAGGGATTGTGTTCCCTTGAGTTTGCCTATAAATATGTAACCTAAATTATCACCCAAAACACACTTCAAAGAACTGCAAACTTGCACTAATCCTCTCCCAAGCATCCGTTGTTTTCATTTCCGATCCTGTTACTAGGTAAGCCGAGAATATAACCTTGAGATCTACTTTCCAACCCTTATATTCTCCTATTTCTTGATCTTAATATATATACTTCTTGTTATTTAATCGTATTCTAGACCTTCAATTCCAAGGCCAACACCAAGAAAACCCGAATCTCGATTTAATCCCTTAACAAGAACCACAGGTGAGTCTCACAGCCCCTATGTTTTCACTGTTTTCACTATTTTTAAACTGTTTTCGGGGCGAGGGACACGTACCTAAATAATATTTTATCATGGTATACTTACAAGCTATGCAAGCGATTATGTGTTTAAATTATATTTCATGATGAGCAATGCGAACGGTTATCTAAGGTTTTCGATGTATGTGCGCTAGAACTCGAGTAAGTGATCACTTTACCATTGGAACTCTAAGGGTAGGGACTGCTGGTTTGATCCACCCACTCGTAGGGGTCGCACCTCTTTGCATGGACGAGTGCCTAGTATGGTCATGGGGCAGTACTATGGGTTTGAGCCCGCTCGTAGGGGTCGCACCTCTTTGCATGGACGAGCGCCTTGTTTTCCGGCACAACGTCCTCGCGTAACCCGCGGGACGGAATTATTGATTAGCTCGTAGTGGCAACGCCACTTTGCATGGACGAGCACATATTTCCTGAAACGTTCGCGCGTAATCCGCGGGACGGTACTACTTATATTAGCTCGTAGTGGCAGCGCCACTTTGCATGGACGAGCACATTTTTCCTGAAACGTTCGCGCGTAATCCGCGGGACGGTACTACTCATTTTAGCTCGTAGTGGCAGCGCCACTTTGCACAGACGAGCACAGTGCCCAGAAATGTTCGCGCGTAAACCGCGGAACGATTTTATCAGAATATGTTGATAGAACTACGTTTTACCAAGCATGTGTTTTAATGATGATATCAGAATTATGTTTCAGAATGATTTGTATCAAGATTATGATGCAATACGATTTATCAAGTTACTAAAACTTGTGAACTCACTCAGTTTATACTGATTCGAATGTTTTTACGTGTCTTTCAGGAGATAACTAGGTAGCGCATGGAGTCACACTTAGAGCACCTCACGCTGAACATCTAAAACTAGCTTTTTGGAAGATTTTAGTTCTATCCCTTCGATGCGCGTGGTTGTTCCCGCCGCGCAAGGGGATATGGCGTGGAAATCAACAGTTTTTATACTTGGATGTTTTTATAATTTTTAAACAATGTAATGTATTTGTATTAAACTTTTCATGCGCAATGAAAATATTTGAATGTTTGCAATGGCCCGTGCTTAATTATCAATCCCCACTCGCGCGCGCCCGGCTGTTTCCGCCGCTCAGGGCCGGGTGTGACAACGGCGGGGGTTGCGAGCAACAGTTGCGGGCAGCAGCAGCTGGCCGGAAAACAATGTTCGCCAGAAAAATGATTTCACCGGAAAAGCACAGAAGGTCGCCGGAAACAGTAGCAGCAATCAACAGTGGCAGCAGACAACAATACCGGTGACCGGAGTAGGACGGCGGTAGTGATTCCGGTGGCTGGTGAGTGGTAACGCGTCAGAAAGGCGGCGCCGGAAATGGGGTTGCCGGAAAACGGCGCCGGAGGTGGCTGCCAGAATGAACGGAGGCTAGGGTTTATTGTTGTTTTTGATTTGGTTAAATCACTAAGAATATATAGTATACTATATATAGAAAATGATTTAGGGTTTAACCATTTAAACCCATTGGGCTTTAAGCCCAACTACCAACTCAAAGTCTAATCTATCATCCATCCCTTTTGATTTATTGTGTCGGCCCAGTTAACGATTAAGTGAGCATATAGTTCATTACCCTCGGTGTAACTCATACCGAGTCATATTCGGGTCGGTCCGCGCTGACTTGACCCGAACCGACCATTAAATCCAACAGTCTCCCACTTGGACGGATTTGGGTCAGGTATCACAATGCTAACAGTTAGAGGCGTTCTAACTACACATAGCTGTCCCCAACCAAATATGACATTTTTAAATCCATAACCAAAATATCTTGGAATACCTTATTTCAAGATAATGAATTTATAGTAATCGTTGTCATATATCCTTTCTGTATAAGACATCAATTGAACAATGAGACATGGATCAAATCATTCTCATATAGTGTTCAATTATTGTAGTTCTCGATATAGAGTCAAAGTGGTCCAATCAAAAACACAATAAGTTTGGGTGAGGCCTCACACTTTACCAGCTTGAATCAACGAGGGCGCCAATATTTCTAACTGTTACATTTTAATGTAAGAGTACATAATCCCATCTTGACTACATACAACTCCCACTGAACTTCAGAATACTCCCAATCAATGCCTTTATGACTGGCAGTTATGCAACAACGGTTAACTTGATCAAAGAATATTCCTCGGTAAACGAAAGTTCCAATATGTATCTCAGGTTTAAGGATACTAAATGAGCATACTATTATCAAAACATCTTATGATCAAGATCCATGAAGATGATTTGATGTGAGTTACATCCAACGTCATTCATAATGATGTCTGTAAGTTTGGAAGTCAACTGCTTGAGTCCAAAGTCAGAATAGTCTTAATTCAGAATCGTTCCCACGAGTCTGACCGACTACGGATAATTTAGAATACAATATTCATTGATTAAACATATTAAAAGAACACAGTTGTATCATTCAACGTTTGCATCTAACCATTAAATCAAAAGTGAACTTAAAAGTACAACTGTTTAAGTGTTAATACATCCAAATACTAAATCAAAATAAATCACTAGCAAGTCTAAGCCCGATAGGATCTCTATGCTGATCATGCTTGTCCTGAGTCATCGGCTTAGTGAACGAGTCAGCTAGATTTTGATCTGTGTCTACTTTGCTTATCACGATGTCACATCGTTCCAATATTTCCCGAATAAGATGGAACTTCCTTAGAATATGCTTGGTTCTGTGATGAGACCTTGGCTCTTTGGCTTGAGCAATAGTACCTGTGTTATCACAGAACACCTCAATTGGTTTGCGAATACTTGGAACCACATCGAGATCGGTGATGAACTTCTTCGTCCAAGCAGCTTCCTTAGCAGCATCTGATGCAGCTATATATTCCGATTCGGTGGTAGAATCCACCACTACACTCTGCTTGGAGCTCTTCCAATAAATAACTCCTCCATTGAGAGTGAAAACAAAACCTGACTGTGAGCGAGAATCATCTCGGTCAGTCTAGAAGCTAGCATCAGTGTAACACCTTATAGTGAGCTCCTCTTCCACTCCCCAAACACCAAGAACATATCTTTGGTCCTATTCAAGTACCTTAGAATGTTCTTTACAGCAGTCCAATGGGCAATGCGAGGACTCTGTTGAAAACGACCGGTCATGCTCAAGGCATATGAGACGTCTGGTCTAATACACAACATAGCATACATGATAGAACAACCGCAGAAGCATATGGAATTGCTTGCATACGCTTAGATTCAATGTCCGTTGTCGGAGATTGCGATTTTCTCAACACGGTTCCTTTAGTCATTGGAACAGCTACTTTCTTGGAGTTTTCCATTGAGAAGTGTGCCATAACTTTATCTATGTAAGTATTTTGACTTAGTCCTAGAATCCGCTTAGATCTATCTCTATAGATCTTTATTCCCAGAATATATACGGCTTCACCAAGATCTTCCATTGCAAAACAAGCTTCCAACTAGTGCTTAACTTCCTTAAGCATAGGAATGTTGTTTCCAATGATCAGTATATCATCCACATACAAGATGAGGAATGATATAGTGCTCCCACTAGCCTTTCTATAAACACAAGGCTCATCTTCATTTTTGATAAAACCAAACTCTTTGATTTTCTCATCAAAGTGAAGATTCCAGCTTCGAGATGCTTGATTAAGTCTATAAATGGACCTTTTCAATTTGCAAACCCTATTAGGATATTTTTGGATAGACAAAACCTTCAGGCTGAACCATATAGACATCTTCAGAAAGATGTCCATTAAGAAAAGCGGTTTTGACATCCATTTTCCATATCTCATTGTCATAGTATGCAGCGATGACAAGTAATATCCTTATTGACTTCGTCATAGCAATGAGCGAGAAGGTTTCATCATAGTCAACACCCTGAGTTTGAGTAAAACCTTTCGTGACTAGCCGTGCTTTATAGGTTTGCACATTTCCATGCATGTCGGCTTTTCTCTTAAAAATCCATTTGCTCCCTACTGCCTGACTGTCGGGGGGTAGCTCAACCAAGTTCCAAACTTGGTTATCATGCATAGATTGCATCTCGGCGTTCATGGCATCTCGCCATTTCTCGGATTCCGGATCCAAGATAGCAGATTTTTAGTTAGTAGGCTCATCACCAGAGTCGATACTAATAAGAATTCGGGACCATCTAGGTGCCATAAGTATCTAGAATTTGGTACGGGAGTCCTACTACTTCTGTGAACGCTCGTGCTCACGTCTGATGTATCAGCAACAACAACTTGTTGATCAGATGCTCCAACTTCCTCAGCGGTTGTTTGTGGTTCTCGAATTTCTTCAAGATCGACAATGTTATCTCCAGTTCCTCGATTGAGAAATTCCTTCTCGAGGAAGTGGCCTTTCCTCTTGATAGAAATCACATTTGTATCTGGATGAAAGAAGTAATAACCGTTTTGGTTATAGTATCAGACGAAAACAACTTTTACGCCGCGAGGATCTACCTTATCATCAGATTGACTTGTGATATAAGCATCATATCCCCATACTCTAAGGAAAGACAAATGTGACTTGTCAATCTACCTTCTTAGTTGGAGATAGATTGACAATGCGGGCGGCGGTCATAAGGGCGTAAACCCAAAAGGAGTGAGGCAAGTTAGTTCTCCACATCATCGATCGAACCATGTTTAGCAAAGTTCGATTTCTCCTCCCGCTCACGCCATTATGTTGGGGGTGTGCCAGGTGGAGTGATCTGTGAAACAATTCCACGCTCTTTTTGATGAGTGATGAACTCTGAGCTGAGGTACTCTCCACCTTAATCTGATCGAAGTATCTTAATGGTTTTACCAAGTTGGTTTTCCACTTCGTTCTGATACTCTTTGAACTTTTCAAAAGAGTTCTAGACATAATCAGTATGTATGAGTCCTAACATATCTCTTGCTCGTTCACTTTTATGAGTGAAGGAGTCCTTGGCGAGTTTGCCAGCTAACCAAGACTCACAATTGTCAAAAGAGTCCGGTCCTGTGGATTCAAGAATCCCTTCGGATTTGAGTCTTTTAACTCTTGCCTTGCTTATGTGGCCAATTCGGCAATGCCATAGAAAAGTATCATTGATGCCAGATCTGATACATTTTGAAAGACTAGCCAGTTGCCCGCGCGATGCAGCGGTGTACGTAGAAACGCAACCGTTCTTAGTACATTCGTAACCTCGCAACGGTACGTGCGAAACTCGAAAATGGTATGCATTTAACGTGGCATCGGGCGTGTAACCGGTGCCAGTAAGTGCATCACATAATGCCTATACGCGAGCAACCGGTATGTATAAACAATGTCATCCATGTAACTGATGCTTGAACGCGCATAATAGGTGGCGACAAACAAGAAGCAAAGATGAAATGTACAATAATTTCAAATAAACTACTTTTAACCCAATCTTTTTTTACGAACCTATTTCGACCCGAAAGCGTTTTAACCCGAAGCCCGTTTAGACATTAATCTTTTCGATCTAAACCCACCTCGACATGTACTAAATTAACCCTTTTTGTATTAACCTGTTTCATCCCTAAACCGTTCCAACACCATTAGTCGAACATGGCCGACCTATTGCCGGTAATAATTGGTAATCATGTAACATGTTAGTTTTTTAAAAATTAATAAACTATAGCAATACCATACTTAAATTAAAGATAATAAAATGCTCGTTTTTATGGTGTAATTTTTTAGAAAAAAATATTAACGTGTGAAAATGTTACGGTCGTTTAAATGTTATGGGGTAGTTGGTTAATAATTAGGGGGGAAATATGTAACTATTTAATATACTAACAAAACTTGATTAAAGTTGAAGGACCACTATTGTATATTATATTTGGATATGCAAAGACTACTTTACCCTTAAATTCTTAAAATTATATGCATTGTTACTTGTATAATATGCAACAAGAGTGGTACCTCTTAAAATTTAAGAGGTCCCTCACTCCTATATTATATATAGTATAGATGATATACGTTATTATTAGTTTGAACATCAATCTCATAAATACCATTTCGAGGATTAGCCTCAAAATAAAAGATATAATTCAAGTAAGCAGAAATAGCCATGCCATTAAAAACATACTTAATTCCTTGTTCAAACAACAACGAAACAGAAATGATGTTTTTGGTCAAGCCAGGAGCATACAGACAATTATTCAAAGGAAAAACTAGGCCAGATGGACAAGTAAAATGAAATAATCCATTTTCCAGAACTGGTACTCTCTTTCCATCGCCAATGATGAGTTCCATGCTGCCTTTATTCAGTTTCCTCCATTTCTTAGGCTCCTGCAAGACATTAACGATGTGGAAACCACATCTGGTATCAAATACCCATGTGTTGCTAGAGACAGTGAAAAGTTCAATAATGTATATGGAAATACCTCGAGAAGAGCCTTCACCATTGGCTCTCTTCTTTTTGATCTCAGCAAGGTATTCGAGATAGTTTGGCATCCAGTGTCCCTTTTGGTTGCATCGGTAGCACTGGCGTTCCTCAAAGGGTGTAGGTTCCTGGACGGATCGTACACGGGATGTCGCTATCTGCGCAGGTGCGGAATCCCTGCGTAGGTAGATACGAGCGTAGAATACGTATAAAACAAACACACGAGCAATAACCTAAACACGTTATATTGATAACCCGAACACGTGACACGAGGTCACTATTACAGACTCTGACTTGTAAACACGTAACTCTCGAACTAATCACCTGAAACGAACCCTAACCAACCTCACGAACTCTCTTAACTGTTACGGTGAACAGTATATATAAACACGACAACTTCGCCTCAGGCGAAGTTGTCCATAACTTCGCTTGTTCAACAAGTTCGCCTGAGCGAACTTGTTAACAACTTCGCTTGTTCAACAAGTTCGCCTAAGCGAACTTGTTGACAACTTCGCTCATTACATAAACATAACCATAATCAAAAACATAATTACATTACAGACTCGATTACAAACGTTAGACTATGAACTACTGACATACATGTACCAACAGACTCCCCCTTGGCAGTAGCTTCATATCTTGATCTTCAAAGCTTGAGTCTTGTAATCTTGTATCTTTACGCGTGCGCTCCTTCTCTAAAATTTCGGTTTTGAAGTTTTTAAAACATGCACCAACAAAGGGCGGCGATGGTGGCTTTGCAACTTTCTTGTTAGTGTTGATGGCAAACTTGGCAGCAACAGTAACTTTCTTTTTGCCTTTTCCCTTAAAACCCCGATTCTTTGGTTTTGGCTTCTTGACACCAGCAAATCGAATCATCAGAACTTGATTGGTCCTTGAAGGAATGTTCATCTCAGCCGTCTTGAGCATGTTATGAAGCTCCGACACTGTCTTCACCTAGGCATTCATATTGAAATTCATTACGAACTGGTTGTAAGAGCTGGGGAGAGAGTTGAAGATGAAATCACCTGCCATCTCATCAGGCAGGGGATAATCAAGTTTCTTGAGTTGATCGATGTGCCCTTTCATCTTAAGAACATGCGCACCGACGGGAGACCATTCTGCCATATTGCAAATAATGAGTTGTTTCATGGTGTCGAATCGTTCCTGACGGGCTTGTTTCTGGAACATGCCCTTGAGTTGCTCAAGAATCTCATAGACACCAAAGTCTTCCAAGCCTTTAGCAAGCTCAGAAGTCATGGTGCTTAGCATAATGCATGAGACATCAGCCGAGTTATCCTTATGCTTCTCAAGAACTTTTCGAGCGGCGGCTGTGTTGTTTTCAGGCTCGGATGGGACAAGTCCATCGAAAACATACATGCGCTTTGCCATGGTGAGAACAAGTCTCAAGTTGCGGTGCCATTCGATGAAGTTGGTACTGTTCAGTTTATCCTTCTCAAGGATGGGCATAGGGTGAGTTTTCGTTTGACGACATCTTATTAATTAAGCAAAAGTAAATTTAATTAGTATTTTCGATGTTGTAGTCCTATTATTAATGACCCAATAACATTAATAAAATATGAGCATGAGAATCTGGCTTCCAGTTATTAAAGGCAGCTGTAGCACAAAACATTAATAAGTGGTTAGGCAGACTGACAACGATTGCCAATTGTGAATAGAGCATAACTCTCGGTTATGAGGCCTATTGAGATAACGATTGTCTGAATAGATACGTTTAGCCTCATCTTTTCCCGTTTTAAGTGTCCAAACAACTGTTGCACGTAACAGGAGAGTAAAGTAATAGTTTTCCTAGTACAGTGACGTGTGAAAGGGCCGGATGTGTCAACGAAAAGCTTTCACCTTGATGGGATAGGCTAGAAAACAAGTGCGGTGTTGTAGCTCCAAACACTCAAAATTTCGAAGTATGCCATAAGTGTGACTTGTAGTAGGATTGACATAAACTATTGGTTTTAAATTGGGATTAATTTTATAATTACCAAATAGAGTAAAAGTTAAATTTTACTGTATTTATTATTGGGACAAATTGATGAACCCTTTCATCTTTCAGGAGACTTAGTTTTAAATAGCCTATTGAAAACTAAGTTTGTCGAGATATGGCTAACCAATTTTAAGTTAATAGAAAATCTATTAATTTATAGGTTTTGGAAATCAACACACTTTTAATTTGCAAAACATAATCGGTTAATCAAAATGTTAATTTTCAAATTTATTTGGTATTAGGTCAGTGATATTATAATCTTATTATAAACAATCCAAGCAATCACAATAGCAAATAATAATATGTAAATCCTTATGGCCAAAAAGGTGATTGGTCTCGCTAGAGCCAATTAGGGAGACCGATCGGGTCAAGGGGTTCACGACACAAAACAACCACAAGGATGGACTTCTTCGTGCATCCCGTCATCTTGTCCGAACTCCCACTAACTCCAAGAAATCCTTGAGCTCGTCCTCGGTTATTTTCACGTCTTCTTTATTACAAATTTATAAACTAACAATAATTTGCCCTGTTACAAATTTGAACCATCCAAATGGCTAGAAGAAAATCGAAAAATAAATATAATAACCGTTTACAATTTTGAACCTTCCACATGGCCAAATAATAAGCTCAACAACCAAACATAACCAAACAAACATAGGTCAGGGCCGGATTTACATATTCAAAATAAATAAATTTTAGGTCGTTTTGACTTGGTCAAATAAAATAAACAAAACTTTGACCAAATCCAAAATTACCCGAAAATAAATCTAGATCAATAAACTTTAAACGATTTAAAGTTTAAGATGTAGATCCGGTTTAAACGAACCGGGATCGACTCGTACGTTGTAACCGCGGCTTTGATACCACTATTGGGTTTTAACGGTGGTTCGGAACAAAACGGTCAAATTATTTTAACCCGTTTTATTAAGTATTTTGTTTCATAAATATTAATCAATATTAATATATATATATATATATATGTATATATATATATATATATATATAAACGAACTAAAAATGCAATAGATAAATAAATGAGTAAAACGAACCATAAACCGAAACCCGAACCCAGATTCGGTTACAACATATACGAGTACGATATATATAAAAGAACAACCATAGATATAATTTAGTTTGTACCTCGGTTATCAAATCCGGGAAGAACACCGAGATATAACGAATCGAGCTAGAATTTGACACAATCAACGACCCAACAAGAGATCCAGCGAGATCCACGGACAACGGCGGCTGACGGCGGTGGCAGAGACTTCCGGCGACGGCGGACAGCAGCAGGTGGTGATTGACGGTGGGGGTTGCGAGCAACAATTGCGAGCAACAGCAGCTGGCCGGAAAACAATGTTCGCCGGAAAAACGATTTCACCAGTAAAGCACAGCAGGTCGCCGGAAACAGTAGAAGCAATCAACAGTGGCAGCGGACAGCCATACCGGCGGCTGGAGAAGGACAACGGTAGTGATTATGGTGGATGGTGAGTGGTAACGCATCCGAAAGGCGGCGACCGGAAATGGGGTTGCCGGAAAACGGCGCCGGAGGTGGCTGCTGGAATGAATGGAGGCTAGGTTTATTGTTGTTTTTGATTAGGTTAAATAATTAAGAATATATAGTATACCATATATAGAAAATGATTTAGGGTTTAACCATTTAAACCCATTGGGCTTAAAGCCCAACTACCAACTCAAAGCCTAATCTATCATGCACCCCTTTTGATTTATTGTTTCGGCCCAGTTAACGATTAAGTGAGCATATAGTTCGTTACCCTCAGTGTAACTCATACCGGGTCATATTCGGGTCGGTCCGCGCTGACTTGACCCGAACCGACCATTAAATCCAACATATAAACCATTTTACAAAATATTACAGGTGCTACGCCTTTCATCTTTTTTCCTATTACATTCAATAAATGCAGTGTTAGAACGACAATGTGATGATTTTCTATGTGATCTTTTTCTCGTACAATTTGCATCCTGACCCAATCTGCAACCATTCCTTGTTCCGTACAGGAAACCCATTTAACATGGAATCAATACACAACCGCATCATCAGATAACTAAATGACTTCATCCAATTCTTGAACAACATGGAAATAATATGAATGAAAACTTAATCATCATGTCAGCATGTCTTAGCAAGTGTGACTCCAAACGGATTCTAACTTTCAACTCTCGTGCATTTATTCTTATCTTACCCGCACCTACATTTTCATTCCTATGACAACACTATCAATAAGAATACAATACACATGTGCATGCAAATCCCATGTACCCATCATCTAGAAGCAACATCGTATCATCTTTCATGGATTGATACTAAGATCCACATGACATTTAATATCCTATAATCATTTCATACATATTACTCATCGCGCCCTGATGTAAGGCGATTCGAGATGGCTAATATCCGAATTGATATACCCTTTGAGCGGGTTAGACTCCAAGAAACATTAGAGAGAAAGAGACAATAAAACTTTACTAATTTTCTTCTTCATTTCTTTAACTCAATTGATCATGCCATTTTATAGGCTTACAATAAGAATAAAAGAAACTACCTATCACCCATTACTACTAACAATACAGAATATGAAAACATGAAAGTAAAAGAAATAGAAGAATGCAAGGCCATGTCATGGGAGTGCATGAAGGCTACGTGGGGTTGTGGTTAGGCACGTATCACACCCTAAGTTTAAATAAAGAACATAACATCAACTAGAGGATCTTTCCTCTGGTCAAAAGATCATCCTCCACTGTCGACCAAATTATCTTTTCTAGGGTCAGAAGATCATCCTTCGGTGTAGACAAGAGAATCTTTCCTTTGGCTAGAAGATCATCCTCCGGTTTGTAGACCAGAGGATCGTTCACTTGTTTAGAAGATCATCCTCTTGTATAGACAAGAAGATATAATGATCCTCTTGTTAGAAGATCTCAAGGTTGGGATTGTTAAATTTTCAAAAACTGTTTTCCAGGTTGGGAATGTTAAATTTTGAATAATCATTTTTATAAAATCAAAACAGTTGTTTATAACTGATTTTTGATAATAAAAATGTTTTCAAAAGACTGTTTGTATATCCTTGATGTATAAATAATGGAAAACTGTTGTTTTCAAAACTACTGATCAACAAATTGATCAATGATTTCAAAAGTACTGTTTTTTTAAACAGTCGTCGAGAAAAACAATGAAAACAATTGTTTCAATAAAATTGTTTATCCAAACTATTGATACAATCAGTATTTTCAAAAAGAATAATCAATTTTTTAAACTACTGATCAATGATAAACAACAATTGTTTCATTTAATCAACAGTTGTTTTGAGAATATAGCCTTATGAAAATTTTACCAAACTCTGACTTGTTCCAAGGATCACCAGTTCAAAGTCAAAGTCTCAGCAATGAGATCATTGCGAGAATGAAAGATTCCAAATCTTCATCATTTGTTGATGGGGAGGAACTTGACAAACTGTTGATGCTCCGGCAGCGATAGTTACAGAGACTGAGCCCACTCCTCATGGTGATCAAGCTACACATTCCAGTATCTTGAAACCCACACCTACAACCAAAAAAAAAAAACTATTTAAAAATCTACAAAAGTTAACTCCTCAAAAAAACCCAGAAAGGTAAGTCAGGAAGATGAGGTGCCTGAACCACCAGTGGTAACACAAACGCCACATATAAAATTGACAGTTGTTACTTCCTCACCACTTGTCACACCTCCACCCAAGCCAACTCCCCAGTCTTCCTTACATTGGTTTAGGAACTAAGACTCCACACCCGACAACAACTACTGATATCTTGATATCAGATTCAGTTGGAAGTCCCTAGTACCAAGAAAAAGGGGTATATAATCAATTTCATGATGTAAAATTTTGATTTGGATTCAGATAATAATACTACTGATTTAGGTAAAGCTACTAATGACAGGACCGCGTATGAAACTATTCATTTAGTTGATGCTAAAATCATTCAGGATTTAATGGACCAAGTTCACAATTTGAACTCTGAAGTCATGGAGCTAGAAAAAAATTGTTTCAAACATGCCAACCTCAATTCCAACTAAGCCATGATCATACCTAATTATTGGCCTCCATCCAGAGCGAATTCCATTCATGTATCCAACAGTTAGTCACTCAAAAGCCACCATCCACTCAAAGCTCTAGCTATCAAGAGGGTATCACTATCTCTAACCCAATGATTGCTGAGCTCAAATCCTTTATTATCTCCCAATTCAAATCTTTAACACCAAAGTCCATACAGACACAACCATGCTAAAAAAACTCTCTCAATAGTCTTGCAAATGAGTTAAGAAAGCAAATGGTGGATCAAAGGAATCAACTGGAAAAACTAACAGGCATTGATCCTCATGCACCATGGTTTGTGAACAAGCTCAGGCTGCCGCTGATGCCAAAAACTGGGAGAATATCCTGGATGCAGCTCAAAAGAAAGCTGAAAAGAAGCCAGATGAGTCTGCAAACAAAACTACTGAAGATACTGCTGCATTGAAAGAGATGCTAAGAAAACACAAATAAGCAAAAGAAAAGACATTGGTTAAACAACTAAGGGTAAACCTGATGAAACAGGTTCTTCAAAATAAATTGTATTGAAGTATGTGGGTAGAGGAGGAAAGATAAGTGAAAAAACAAAGAAAAGACCAATAGTTTGATAAAACACTGATGAACATGAAGAAACACCATCAGTTTCCTAAACTGTTGATGATCTATTAGTGGTTACACTAACAACTGATCCAAGACTAGCAGTTACACAAACTGTAGATGTTCCTGCTGCAAAATAAGCTAATGGTTCTCCATAAAAACCAACAATAGTTTCATAGACTGTTGTTGCACCCAAGGTAATGCGAGAACCAACTACTATTCCAAAAGTAGTTGAAACCTTGAAGTCAAAGCCTACTCAAAGAAAGGGCTCTGACAGTAGTTTGAAAAGGAGAAAGTAAATCCTTCCTAAAGGGGAAGATTCACGACTAGCTTCACCCGCCAAGAAGATCAAGCTTAAGAATGTTGATGACTTTATCTCACATCAGGAACAAGAGGCTGCAAGAGCGTTGGTTGAAGCTACACAAATCATGTCTGTTGACGAAGCTGCAAGAGTCTATCAACAAGAGCTTCTGAAGGTAAGATATTACGAGCAACATGCTTATGAAAGAAGCCTGTTATCTTTGAAAGACCAATAACTGACAAGAAGCTATTAATGGAAGCTAAAAAGACTTCTCTCATATGGCTAAAAGATCATGCCAAGTACAAAGTCACTTTATACAATTTCAAAGGGTGGACGTATGAAGAGCTGCAAGCTCAACGTGGGAGGATTGAATAACTTCTCAAACAAGACCCTAGTCTGGATCATCCTAAACCTGACCGGGATGTTGTAAACACTAGCATATCAGAAGAAAAAAAAAGGGAGATTCTAAAGATGAAGATTGAATTAGTTGAGACTAATTTCCATCCAAGAAAAGAGACTGCATGTGGGGGATTGACAATCTAAGGTTTGCTTACAGAGATCTTATACAAGAAAGAAAGAAGAATCCAAGTAAGTTTTCCAAACCAAAAGCTTTATCAACTATCAAACTCACTGGCAAAGACATGTGCAAACAACTACTTTGATCCCAAGTTCTGTACAAGAAAGTAGAAATGCAAGACAGATTTCTCTACAAGCCAAGAGAAGACAACTGACATAAGAAAAAGAACTTCAAGATATTGAGGTATATACAAAGACGCAAAGATGGGATTTTCACATGATATTCATCTGAATCCTTCTTCTTTAGCTACATAGGCTACTACTTCTGCTGCTGCTCAAGGAAAATCAAGTCCTGAGGTTGTTAAATGGAGCAAAATGAAAAATTATTCTATTGTAACGTTGGAATTTGATTATGTTAGTACAAAAACGGTTGATCTACAAAATGTACCCTTGTTGGGAGAAGAACTGGTGAATTGTTTGATAGAGCTTCCAATGGAGGTGGAAGATGATGATAGTCTGGGCACTAAGTTTCTCAAGTTTATCAAAGACACAGCCTAAATGAGACTATCAAATATGACAATGGAGAAATAGAAATAAATGGTTTTGGCATCATCAGTTCAGGGGGGAGATTTTTGAACTTGGCAAAGAACTGGCGGCCAATAACCAAACAACTTATGGCCAAAAACATCAGTTGTTCTCCATTATGATGTTTTGTTTTCTGTTGCTCTAAACCGCTGATGTACATATAAATATACATATTTTCGGCATCAAAAAATCTTTAAAAACTGCAATTTCTATCCAATAACATAGCATAAAAGACTACTTATCATAATAAAACATAAATTCAGGTGAAACCAAGCCTCAAACGAAGAAACAAGCAAAAAAACAAAGAAAAACAGAAGAAAACACAAGAAAACAAAGAAACACGCCCCCATGCCTCAAGAAACACGCCCCCATTCTTCTGACACAAGAAAAGACAAAATCTGGAAGCAAAAGCACGGGGCCGTGCTCATTATGCACGGGGCCATGGACGAGAACACAGAAATGACAAAGAAGAATTGAGCACATGTCACTAAAAATCACGGGGTCGTGCCTTCCAACCACGGGGCCGTGGCCACGTCACAGAAAAGACAAAACAAATCTGGCACATGTCATAAAAATGCACGGGGGGCGTGCTCATCAAGCATGGGGCCGTGCCGCACCATCCAGAATACCTATAAATAGTGGCTCATGTTGCACTCTTTTGGTGTGCCTTGAAAATAATTCTCTCCGGTTTTCACTTATAAAAACACACACTAACACTCACTTTGAAGATCTAGTGAAGAGTTTGAATGTTTGGAAGTCATCACCACTAATCATCATCATCAACCATCATTACCATCATTAAGAAGAAGGATTCATCTACATTTGGTTAGATTGTTCCAAGTTTAATCATGTATTTGTTATTATCAATCATCTTAATTTTTATCACTATGCTCATTATGAGCTAAACTCCTTTTACCATCTAAAATCTATGAAGAAGCTTTGTTTTACTTGATAATTAACCAAGACATGTGATGTAGTCTAGTAAAGTACATGGTTATATTACAATTATCTTTTGATGAGAAGTGTTTCACCATCTTAAATCACTAAATCAAAGTTGGTGGTTGTCAATATCTTTGGCAATCGTTCATGATCGATTCATGTTCTTGAAAGATAGAAATACTTTGATACATTATCGAAACATGGATCCTTATATTGTACTTAGAAATGATGAGATATAAGTTATGGTGTATTTTTCTAAACCTTGGTAATCCGAAAATGGCTTTGCTTAGGATATCAAATTAGTTAAAGAAACCATATGTTAACGGAATGTGTAATTATAACCTACATAAATCAACCAATGGGAGGTTGTGTGATGAACTACCATCACCCGAAGTTGTTAGAATTGGTATTTGAGAAATCAAAGTCAATCCTAATCTTTCTACTTTACGAAACTACTTGTCAACTCAAATCGACATCATTGAGATGGTATGACATTAGGAAAGGGTGGACTTCAAAATGTGCATACCATCTCCTTAGTGCCGAAGATGCTCACTTAAGGCTTAAGGAGCTATCTATCATATATTGCTACGACAAGTTTATCACATGTCTACATATTAATTATCAATGCTAAATTGGAGTGGATTCTTGATCTTAGATGGTAATCTTCGCATAATTGAACAACTCGTTTTGAATCTCTTTTCTCGGTCACCTATATATTATATAAGTATTTATATTTTATAAAAAGTTTTAAAAAATCAATCCCAAAATGATTAAAACCTCCGATTGAAGTAAAACAACGATTTATTATTAGAAACCTTTGTATCCACGAATCGGTACTTGGTTCTTACCAATACTATTCTAGATATACGATAGGTACACTTGCCTGTTTTGTGTGTGTTTAGTCTTTGTAGAAATCACTTTTATAAATTTAAAACACGATCTTGTGAAAAAGCAAATCATCCAACCTCTTATAATTTTAAGACGCACGCGCACGCACACAACATCAAAGTTTTTGGCGCCGTTGCCGGGGATACACTGTACGTTTCTAAGAACAATCCAAGTTTTAATTTAATCATTGTCTATAATTGTAAAAATTTTTTGTACTTATATTTTATTTTATCTTTAATTTTTACTAAATATTAAACTATATAATTTTACGGCTAGCCTAATTTTTAACCTTTATTTACCTTACTTTGGAGATAGTTTAACTAACTTAGACATTAGTTTAGTTTAAAATAGCTTAACTTATAGTTTAACTTAGACTAACCTTTAGATTAACCTTTAGCTAACTTTCACTTTAGTATTATTTTGATTTAGCCTCACGTATGTCCTCTACTTTTGAGCCCGAGCTTGTTTCTCCAATTTCTGACCCGGAACGACTCTTTCGTCGACGAACTCGTAAAAGGACTACAGAAACCGCAGAAACAATCAAAGACGAATCAATAGACGCCACCACATCAGGAGAAAATCAAACCGAAGAAATGATGGCGGCCCAGAACAATGAGCCGAACATGAGCCAGTATGCCAAGCCATCTCTCGAAGGCTATGGCAATAGAGTGGCTCCACCCGAAATTACTGAAAATTTCGAAATCAAATCAAGCACCATTCACATGGTAGAAAATTCAGTTCAATTTCATGGTCTCCTCGACGAAGATACTCTTTCTCACATATCTCGATTTCTATGAATCTGCGGAACTTTTAAAATCCAAAACTGTTCAGACGATCAAATCAAACTCAAACTCTTTCCTTTCTCTATAAGGGGCCAAACCCTAGAATGGACAGAATCTATTTCCTTTGGTTCCATCACCACTTGGGACCAGATGGTTGCACAGTTTCTCCTCAAATATTTTCCGCCTGACAAAACTGCCAAATACCGAGCCAGGATTACCGGATTCCGGACCGATGATGATGAATCGCTACACGCAGCATGGGAAAGATACAAAAGTCTTTTAAGAAGATGCCCACATCATGGATTGAGCGTGTGGTTACAAGTCCAAACTTTCTTTGACGCACAATCCAGTCAAAACAAACAGGCCATCGACCAGATCGCTGGTGAAGACCTGGGATCCAAATCACCTAACGAAGCATTTGAAGTCCTTGAGAAGGCCGCAAAGAAGAGTTTCTCTTACAACCCACCAAGATCTACACCTACCTATAAAGGAATACACCACGTTGACTCCAACACCCTTTTCTCAGCACAGCTTGAAGCTCTTTCTAAAAATTTCGAACAACTTCAAGCCGAACTATCTAAAACCAGACTCACCTGTGACACTTGTGGAGGAAATCATAAGTCGAGTGACTGTAAACAAGTCATTATGGCCATGGAAGAAGTCGATTTCATCGCTCGACAGAACAACACTTTCAGCAATAACTACAATCCAGGATGGAGAAACCACCCGAATTTCAGCTGGAAAGATGGAGGTAACACTCAACCTTTATCCGGATTCGAGAAGAGACCTATGAATCAACCCTTCCAACCTAAACCTCAATTTCAAGATCAAAGTTCTAGTAGCCATCAAAACCCAAGCTACTCGAAGATCGAAGAAATGCTAATCCAATTGATGACCAAAACAAATGAAGCTGAGAAGAAAGCGACTCAAGAGCTGTTGATATCAGCGGAGTATTACTAAAACATGAAGCCGATCTCAAAAGTCAACAAGCATCGCTTCAGAACCTAGAAACCCAAATCGAACAAATTGCCCGACAATTATCCGAAAGACCACCTGGCACTCTTCCAAGCAATACAATCACCAACCCAAATGCGACCGCTAACGCCGTTACACTTAGGAGTGGTACAACCACTGTTGTTCCACCAGCTTTGGAGAAAAAGTCTTATGATGAAACGCAGGAAAGGCTGACCCCAAGAAGCATAGTACAGTCTAAGGAACCAGTCCGAACCTATGTTCCGCCTATTCCATACCCTGGAAGACTGAAGCAGGAGCGATTGGAAGCCCAGTATAGGAAGTTTCTAGAACTTTTTAAGCAACTCCATATCAACATCCCTTTTGTCGAAGCTATCGCTCAAATGCCGAAATACGCCAAGTTTCTCAAAGAAGTGCTGACAAACAAAAGGAAGCAGGAGGAGCTCTCGCATGTCACCCTAAGTGAAGAATGTTCAGCTATCCTCCAAAGCAAGCTACCGACAAAGATGACCGATCCAGGGAGCTTTACTATCCCTTGTCTCATAGGAAATTTATCTGTTAGCAATGCCCTGGCTGACCTAGGAGCTAGTATTAATTTGATGCCTTATGCGGTTTTTGCAAAACTAGGGATAGGAGAACCAAAGCCCACCCGCATGAGCATTCAGTTAGCTGACCAATCCGTTAAATATCCTCGGGGCATTGTTGAAAACATGTTTGTCAAAATTGACAAGTTCGTTTACCCAGTAGATTTTGTGATTCTAGACATGGAGGAAGACAAAGGTGTACCTCTAATTTTTGGAAGACCTTTTTAGCCACCGCAAAGGATATCATTGATGTTTTCACCGGCAAACTCACTCTTAGGGTCAATGACGAGGCAATCACTTTTGACATAGGAAAATCTATGCAATATCCGCATCAACACGATGACACCTTATACTGTGTTGATATCATAGATCGTAAGTTGCTATACGTGAGATTCCGCCATCAATACTTGTGACACCCGGTAATTTCCCAATCCCTTAAAGGTTCAATGGAACTCAAGGCGTGGGCCTGAATTCACTTGGGAAAGAGAAGATCAAATGCGCCAGAAATACCCATACCTCTTTCAAAGCATGGCTTCTGCCAGCAACATCTCCTAAATTTCGGGACGAAATTCTTCTAACAGGGGGAGAATGTGACACCCGGTAATTTCCCAATCCCTTAAACCAAGTAATCAACCTAATTATTAGGTAATTATGTTATATGCGCCTTGCGCGAGCGCGCCATGTTAGAATCAGCGCGTGCATTTGTTGTGTGCGCCCTGCGCGAGCGCGCTATGTTAGAATCAGCGCGGGCAATTGTTATGTACGCCCTGCGCGAGCGCGCGATGTAAGAACCAGCGTGGGCATATGTTGTGTGCGCCATGCGCGAATGTTTTGGCTTTATGTTTTCATGTAACTTAACTTTATGTTGTCTAATGGGTTGACCGTCCCGCATGATGCTAAGGCGGGTGCATCCTAAATCGTTTATGCGCGTGCGGAAGGAGAACTAACCTCCCCGCATGGCGGGAACATTGAGAGTTAGTTTGTCTGAAGCTCCAAGATGGAATTGACTTCAACATAACTGATCACTATGTTGAAATACCAAGGCCACCTGGAGAATCTACAAATGAAACTCAATGTCCCTGACTGCGAGAAGGTTACGTGCCTACCCGCAGCAAAGAAATGTCCTTCACGCAGAAAGCTATGCGCACAAAGTTATACGCGCAGAACACTTAGTCTATTCTCCAGATGTAAGGAGATTACTCCCGCCCAAAAGGAAACAGTAGCGTGTTTCAGAGATTTCCACTTTTTACTGTACACTGACAAAAGTACCTGAAAAAGCACACTGTAATATGAAAAGTCAACTGTCAGCCACCCTACTCTCACCAACCACAGACCTGCATGTCCTGTCCAAATCAAATCAGAATCTTTTATCCACTCCCTAGGACCAATCACCTCCACTTTTAAATAAATAATAATAATTTCCATACTTTATCATCATTACACCTAGATATGAAAAGATTACAATCCCCTAAAGCAAGGGATTGTGTTCCCTTGAGTTTGCCTATAAATATGTAACCTAAATTATCACCCAAAACACACTTCAAACTTCTCTCTTAAGAACTGCAAACTTGCACTAATCATCTCCCAAGCATCCGTTGTTTTCATTTTCGATCCTGTTACTAGGTAAGCCGAGATTATAACCTTGAGATCTACTTTCCAACCCTTATATTCTCCTATTTCTTGATCTTAATATATATACTTCTTATTATTTAATCGTATTCTAGACCTTCAATTCCGAGGCTAACACCAAGAAAACCCGAATCTCGATTAATCCCTTAACAAGAACCACAGGTGAGTCTCACAGCCCCTATTTTCACTGTTTTCACTATTTTTAAACTGTTTTCGGGGCGAGGGACACGTACTTAAATTATGCTTTATCATGATACTCTTACAAGCAATGCAAGCAATTATGTGTTTAAATAATGTTTCATTATGGTATATTTACGAGCAATGCAAACGGTTATCTATGGTTTTCGATGAGAGTGCGATACGAGTAAGTGATCACTTTACCATTGGAACTCTAAGGGTAGGGACTGCTGGTTTGATCCACCCACTCGTAGGGGTCGCACCTCTTACACAGACGAGTGCCTAGCATGTCACGGGGCAGTACTATGGGATTGAGCCCGCTCGTAGAGGTCGCTCCTCTTACGCAGACGAGCGCCTTGTTTTCCGGCACAACGTCCGCGCGTAACCCGCGGGACGGTATTATTCGCTCGTAGTGGTAGCGCCACTTACACAGACGAGCACGGTTTTTCAGAAGTGTCCGCGCGTAACCCGCGGGACGGTATTACTCATTTCGCTCGTAGTGGCAGCGCCACTTACACAGACGAGCACAGTTCCCAGAAATGTTCGCGCGTAGCCCGCGGAACGATTTTATCAGAATATATTATCAGAACTATGTTTTACTAAGCATGTGTTTCAATGATGCTATCAGAATTATGTTTTAGAATGATTTTTATCAAGACTATGATGCAATACGATTTATCAAGTTACTAAAACTTGTGAACTCACTCAGTTTATACTGATTCAAATGTTTTACGTGTCTTTCAGGAGATAACTAGGTAGCGCATGGAGTCACACTTAGAGCACCTCACGCTAAACATCTAAAATTAGCTTTTTGGAAGATTTTAGTTCTATCCCTTCGATGCGCGTGGTTGTTCCCGCCGCGCAAGGGGATATGGCGTGGAAATCTTCAACAGTTTTTATACTTGGATGTTTTTATGTAATGTAATGTATTTGTATTAAACATTTCATGCGCAATGAAAACCTTACTTTGAATGTTTGCAATGGCCCGTGCTTAATTATCAATCCCCACTCGAGCGCGCCCGGCTGTTTCCGCCGTTCAGGGCCGGGTGTGACAGATTGGTATCAGAGCACTGGTTATAGCGAACTAGGAAAAGAAGTTTTAACCTAGACTATAACCGTTGGGGAATCGCATGAAATATTTTTTAAAGAAAATATTTTCAAAAGAAACTATACACACACTTAGGAACACGGGTCACACAGTGTCTAGTGAATAAAGATAAGAACATTATGTGCTCAGAGTACATGCGCTAAGTTTGATATATTTTCATTCTCTTTTAAAGCGAGAATGCCTCCAACTAGAGCCAAGGGAATTACCATGACACCCGAGGAACTCGCAGAAATAATCGCGCAGGCGATCGCGACACATGAGGCCAGCAAGGCCGAATCAAGTCAGGGTCGTCAGAACGAGACCCCAGAACCCGAATCAGGAGCCTTGGACAAAGGATGCTCCTATAAGACATTCATGGCCTATAAGCCTTGGCCATTCAAGGGTACCGAAGGGGCCATTGGGCTCTACAACTGGATTGACAAGATGGAGACAGTTCTCTCCATTAGCGGATGTAGTGAGAACCAGAAGGTCCTTTACGCGACCTGCATGTTCCAAGAAGCAGCTTCGTCTTGGTGGAAGCTTCAAGTGAAGACTATGGGGCGAGAAGTTGCTCTTCACAAGACCTGGGAGGAGCTGAAGGAAATGTTGATGAGAAAGTTCTGCTCTCGCGCAGAAATTCAGAATCTACAACAGGAATTCTGGAACCACACCATGGTAGGAACGGATATAGACGCCTACAACAACCGGTTCAACGAGCTTTGCCAGTTGGTGCCAGACATGGCAAACACGGAGGAAAAGAAGATCGAGAGGTATATCTTTGGGTTACCTCTTGTTGTTAGGGTTCCGCTCAACGCCGCAGCGCCTCCAACCTTTGATGAGGCGGTAGCGCGGGCCATCACCCTTACAAGGGATACGGTCCGTGCGGGTATGTTGACTACGCGCGGAAACGAGCAGCGAACCTCTGACTCCAAGAGGAAATGGAACTCTCACCACCGAGGGTCCGACTCCAAGCAGCCACCGTTCAAGAAGCAGGAGAGCGCAAGGGTTTACGCGATCCAAGCCGCGGAGCCATCAAGGAAAGGATACAGCGGGCCTTACCCATGGTGCAGCAAATGCAAGTATCACCACGAAGGTGAATGCGCAAGAATCGAATGCGCCAAATGTAACAGGCCAGGGCACAAGACGGTGAATTGCCGTGCTAAGGAAGCTGGAGCCAGCGACAACTGCTACGCATGCGGGAAACCAGGGCATTTTAGTCGGGATTGCCCGCAAAAAGGAAACCAAGCTCGCGGGAGAGCTTTTGTGATCGGCGCAGGCGAAGCTAAAGAAGAGTCGAATGTGGTAACCGGTACGTTTTTACTTAACGGCCATTTTGCATCTGTCTTATTCGATACTGGCGCTGACCTAAGTTTTATATCCGCTGAGTTTAAAGACTCCCTAGGCTTAGCAACCAGTAGGCTAGACACACCTTATACTATAGAACTAGCCAATGGTAGGCAGTTATGCGCGAACGAAAGAACTGAACAATGTGTAATAGTCATGGGAGGTCACGGGTTCAATATTAACTTGTTGCCAATAGACTTGGGAAGTTTTGACATTGTAATAGGTATGGATTTGTTAGTCGAGAACCACGCGGAAGTTATTTGCCATGAGAAGCAGGTTCGGGTCCCACTGTTGAACAGAGAAACCTTGGTAATTCAAGGGGAAAGAAGGGGAGTTGCGACGAAACTGATTTCGTGCCTAAAGGCGCGCAAGTGCCTAAGGAAAGGGTGCTACGCCTTCCTGGCGCATGTAGTAGAGAAGAAAGGAGATGAGCGAAGAATTGAAGACTTACCAGTAGTGCGCGAATTTCCAGAAGTTTTTCCTGAAGATTTGCCCGGATTACCGCCGCCGCGACAAGTCGATTTTCGTATTGATTTAGTCCCAGGAGCTGCGCCAGTAGCTCGAGCGCCTTATCGACTAGCTCCATCTGAGATGCAAGAGCTATCCAATCAGTTACAGGAACTATTGGATAAGGGTTTCATACGCCCAAGCTTCTCACCTTGGGGAGCTCCAGTACTGTTTGTTAAGAAGAAGGATGGTTCCTTCCGGATGTGTATTGACTACAAGGAGCTGAACAAGCTGACAGTCAATAATCGGTACCCCTTACCGAGGATTGACGACTTATTTGACCAGTTGCAGGGATCCAGTTATTATTCGAAGATAGATCTACGATCAGGATACCACCAACTTAGGGTCCATGAGGAAGATGTGCCGAAAACAGCCTTCCGAACTAGATACGACCATTATGAGTTCTTAGTGATGCCTTTCGGGCTAACTAATGCGCCGGCTGTATTCATGGATCTGATGAACCGCGTGTGCAAACCATATTTGGACAAGTTTGTGATTGTGTTTATAGATGATATTCTGATTTACTCTCGGACCAAGGCCGAGCATGAGCAACACCTGAGAATGATTTTGGAATTGTTGAGGAAAGAAAAGTTGTATGCGAAGTTTTCCAAGTGTGAGTTTTGGCTTAGAGAAGTTCACTTTCTCGGTCACGTTGTAAAAGAGAAAGGAATACACGTCGATCCCTCCAAGGTCAAAGCCATCGAAAACTGGGAAGCGCCAAAAACCCCAACTGAGGTGAGGCAATTCCTAGGACTAGCTGGCTACTATCGACGCTTCATTGAGAACTTCTCCAAGATAGCTCTACCTCTGACCGCGCTAACTCAGAAAGACAAGAAGTTTGTTTGGGGCGAAAATCAGGAAGCGGCATTTCAAATGTTGAAACAGAAGTTATGTAGTGCGCCAATTTTGTCTCTGCCCGAGGGGACGGATGACATCGTCGTTTACTGCGACGCTTCACATCAGGGACTCGGATGTGTCCTTATGCAGCGAGACAAAGTCATAGCGTATGCCTCGCGCCAACTCAAGACCAATGAAAAGAACTACACAACGCATGATCTGGAACTTGGAGCGGTTGTCTTCGCGCTAAAGATTTGGCGCCATTACCTCTATGGTACAAAGTGTATAATCTTTACGGATCACAAGAGCCTTCAACATATATTTGATCAAAAGGATTTAAACATGATGCAACGAAGATGGGTGGAGTTGTTGAATGATTATGATTGTGAAATTAAGTATCATCCTGGAAAGGCGAATGTGGTAGCAGACGCGCTAAGTAGGAAGGAGCAAATAAAAACGCTACGAGTCAAGGCTCTAAGGCTGACCATTCGCGCAGAGCTCTCTACTCGCATCCGAGACGCTCAGCAAGAAGCCTTGAAACCAGAGTTTGTTAAAAACGAATCCCTTGGGGGTATGATTAAGAGTTTGGAACTTAAAGATAACGGCAATCTATATTTCGCTAACCGCATATGGGTCCCTCTCAAGGGAGGATTGCGCGAGCAAGTATTAAACGAAGCTCACAAGACGCGGTATTCCGTACATCCTGGCGCAGACAAGATGTACCAAGATGTTAAAGCGCTGTATTGGTGGCCCAATCTTAAAGGCGCCGTCGCGACGTATGTCAGTAAGTGCCTGACGTGTTCGAAGGTGAAGGCTGAATACCAGAAGCCGTCAGGGTTGCTTCAACAGCCAGAAATTCCCATGTGGAAGTGGGAACAAATCTCTATGGACTTCATTACCAAACTGCCAAGGACACCTGGGGGTTACGACACAATCTGGGTTATTGTGGATCGGCTAACTAAGTCAGCGCACTTCCTGCCGATCAAGGAAACCGATAAGATGGAAAAGTTAGCCCGATTGTATATTCGAGAAGTAGTTTCAAAACATGGAGTCCCAGTGTCCATCATTTCTGATAGAGATAGTCGGTTCACCTCAAGGTTTTGGAGATCGTTACAAGGGGCTTTAGGTACTCGTCTTGACATGAGTACGGCTTATCATCCCCAAACGGATGGGCAAAGCGAGCGAACAATCCAGACATTGGAAGATATGCTGCGCGCGTGCGCAATCGATTTCGGAGGTAGCTGGGATACTCATCTCCCATTGGTTGAATTTTCTTACAACAACAGTTATCACACAAGCCTCAAGGCTGCGCCGTTTGAAGCTTTGTATGGGCGCAAGTGTAGATCCCCACTGTGCTGGACTGAAGTGGGTGACAAGCAAATGACTGGTCCAGAATTGATCCAAGAAACAACAGACAAGATTTTTCAGATACGGGATCGCCTTAAGACAGCGCGCGACAGACAGAAGAGCTACGCAGATGTGCGAAGGAAACCGTTGGAGTTTCAAGTAGGGGATAGAGTCCTTTTGAAAGTCTCTCCATGGAAAGGAGTCCCCCGTTTCGGCAAGCGAGGAAAGTTGAATCCGCGCTACATTGGACCATTTGAGATCCTGGAAAGGATCGGTCCGGTTGCTTATAAACTCCGTTTACCCCGCCGAACTCAGTGGAGTTCATGATACGTTTCATGTGTCCAACCTCAAAAAGTGTTTATCTGACGAAACGTTGATTTTACCGTTGGAAGAGATTCACATCGACAAACAACTGCACTTTGTAGAAGAACCTATAGCAGTAACCGATTGGAAAGAACAAAAGTTGCGCAGAAGTCGAATCAAGTTAGTAAAGGTTCAATGGAACTCAAGGCGTGGGCCTGAATTCACTTGGGAAAGAGAAGATCAAATGCGCCAGAAATACCCATACCTCTTTCAAAGCATGGCTTCTGCCAGCAACATCTCCTAAATTTCGGGACGAAATTCTTCTAACAGGGGGAGAATGTGACACCCGGTAATTTCCCAATCCCTTAAACCAAGTAATCAACCTAATTATTAGGTAATTATGTTATATGCGCCTTGCGCGAGCGTGCCATGTTAGAATCAGCGCGTGCATTTGTTGTGTGCGCCCTGCGCGAGCGCGCTATGTTATAATCAGCGCGGGCAATTGTTATGTACGCCCTGCGCGAGCGCGCGATGTAAGAACCAGCGTGGGCATATGTTGTGTGCGCCATGCGCGAATGTTTTGGCTTTATGTTTTCATGTAACTTAACTTTATGTTGTCTAATGGGTTGACCGTCCCGCATGATGCTAAGGCGGGTGCATCCTAAATCGTTTATGCGCGTGCGGAAGGAGAACTAACCTCCCCGCATGGCGGGAACATTGAGAGTTAGTTTGTCTGAAGCTCCAAGATGGAATTAACTTCAACATAACTGATCACTATGTTGAAATACCAAGGCCACCTGGAGAATCTACAAATGAAACTCAATGTCCCTGACTGCGAGAAGGTTACGTGCCTACCCGCAGCAAAGAAATGTCCTTCATGCAGAAAGCTATGCGCACAAAGTTATACGCGCAGAACACTTAGTCTATTCTCCAGATGTAAGGAGATTACTCCCGCCCAAAAGGAAACAGTAGCGTGTTTCAGAGATTTCCACTTTTTACTGTACACTGACAAAAGTACCTGAAAAAGCACACTGTAATATGAAAAGTCAACTGTCAGCCACCCTACTCTCACCAACCACAGACCTGCATGTCCTGTCCAAATCAAATCAGAATCTTTTATCCACTCCCTAGGACCAATCACCTCCACTTTTAAATAAATAATAATAATTTCCATACTTTATCATCATTACACCTAGATATGAAAAGATTACAATCCCCTAAAGCAAGGGATTATGTTCCCTTGAGTTTGCCTATAAATATGTAACCTAAATTATCACCCAAAACACACTTCAAACTTCTCTCTTAAGAACTGCAAACTTGCACTAATCATCTCCCAAGCATCCGTTGTTTTCATTTCCGATCCTGTTACTAGGTAAGCCGAGATTATAACCTTGAGATCTACTTTCCAACCCTTATATTCTCCTATTTCTTGATCTTAATATATATACTTCTTATTATTTAATCGTATTCTAGACCTTCAATTCCGAGGCTAACACCAAGAAAACCCGAATCTCGATTAATCCCTTAACAAGAACCACAGGTGAGTCTCACAGCCCCTATTTTCACTGTTTTCACTATTTTTAAACTGTTTTCGGGGCGAGGGACACGTACTTAAATTATGCTTTATCATGATACTCTTACAAGCAATGCAAGCAATTATGTGTTTAAATAATGTTTCATTATGGTATATTTACGAGCAATGCAAACGGTTATCTATGGTTTTCGATGAGAGTGCGATACGAGTAAGTGATCACTTTACCATTGGAACTCTAAGGGTAGGGACTGCTGGTTTGATCCACCCACTCGTAGGGGTCGCACCTCTTACACAGACGAGTGCCTAGCATGTCACGGGGCAGTACTATGGGATTGAGCCCGCTCGTAGAGGTCGCTCCTCTTACGCAGACGAGCGCCTTGTTTTCCGGCACAACGTCCGCGCGTAACCCGCGGGACGGTATTATTCGCTCGTAGTGGCAGCGCCACTTACACAGACGAGCACGGTTTTTCAGAAGTGTCCGCGCGTAACCCGCGGGACGGTATTACTCATTTCGCTCGTAGTGGCAGCGCCACTTACACAGACGAGCACAGTTCCCAGAAATGTTCGCGCGTAGCCCGCGGAACGATTTTATCAGAATATATTATCAGAACTATGTTTTACTAAGCATGTGTTTCAATGATGCTATCAGAATTATGTTTTAGAATGATTTTTATCAAGACTATGATGCAATACGATTTATCAAGTTACTAAAACTTGTGAACTCACTCAGTTTATACTGATTCAAATGTTTTACGTGTCTTTCAGGAGATAACTAGGTAGCGCATGGAGTCACACTTAGAGCACCTCACGCTGAACATCTAAAATTAGCTTTTTGGAAGATTTTAGTTCTATCCCTTCGATGCGCGTGGTTGTTCCCGCCGCGCAAGGGGATATGGCGTGGAAATCTTCAACAGTTTTTATACTTGGATGTTTTTATGTAATGTAATGTATTTGTATTAAACATTTCATGCGCAATGAAAACCTTACTTTGAATGTTTGCAATGGCCCGTGCTTAATTATCAATCCCCACTCGCGCGCGCCCGGCTGTTTCCGCCGTTCAGGGGCCGGGTGTGACAATACTTCCCTAGAAACACAAGTCTTAGACAAAACACTAAACAAACCAATTTTAGAAAATGAAAATTTCAATAACAACTACCACGAAGAATCAGAAACGATATACGAAATCATTGAAAACAATGAAAAATCAAAACCATCAATCGAAGAACCACCAGCCTTAGAGTTAAAAGAACTACCAAAACATCTCGAATACGCCTTTCTAGAGTAAGATTCCCAACTCCCAGTAATTATTTCATCTCACCTTTCTAAAGAAGAGAAAGACGAACTTCTTAAGGTTCTCAAAAACCATAAGAAGGCGATCGCATGGAAGATCATGGATATCAAGGGCATCAGTCCTTCGTTTTGTACCCACAAAATCCTCATGGAGGAAGAATACAAACCCGTGGTCCAACATCAAAGACGTCTCAACCCCAACATGCAAGATGTGGTGAAGAAGGAAGTAATCAAACTGCTTGATGCAGGATTAATCTACCCGATCTCGGATTCACCTTGGGTTAGTCCCTTTCAGGTAGTACCCAAGAAGGGAGGAATGACAGTCGTAATGAACGAGAAGGACGAACTAATACCAATGAGGACCATCACAGGCTGGCGATTTTGTATCGATTACCGGAAGCTTAATGATGCCACAAGAAAAGATCATTTTCCACTTCCTTTCATAGATCAAATGCTCGAACGATTATCTGGAAAAATGTTCTACTGTTTTCTTGATGGATTTTCCGGAAACTTTCAGATTCCCATTGCTCCTGAAGATCAGGAGAAAACTACTTTACATGTCCATACGGTACCTTCGCTTATCGAAGAATGCCATTTGTATTATGCCATGCTCCAGCCACCTTCCAACGCTGCATGGTGGCCATCTTTCATGAAATGATCGAAAACTCTATGGAAGTTTTTATGGACGACTTCTCAGTCTTTGGATATTCCTTCGATCATTGTCTGAAAAACCTAGACAAAATGCTTGCTAGATGCGAAGATGTAAATCTAGTGCTCAACTGGGAAAAATGCCACTTTATGGTAAAGGATGGCATTGTTCTAGGTCACAAGATTTCTCAAAATGGACTAGAAGTTGATAGGGCCAAAATAGAAACCATATCCAAACTCCCACCACCAACTTCAGTCAAAGCCATTAGAAGCTTTCTAGGTCACGCCGGTTTCTACCGCCGCTTCATAAAAGACTTCTCAAAAATATCAAGACCTATGACCAAACTTCTAGAGAAAGACACACCATTCGTCTTCTCTGAGGAATGTGTTGAGTCATTCAATACACTGAAAGACAAACTTGTCAACGCACCAATCATGACCACACCCGATTGGACCCTTCAATTCGAAATCATGTGCGATGCAAGTGACTTTGCAGTTGGAGCCGTACTCGGACAACGCAAAGAAAAACATTTCCACCCAATTTACTATGCAAGTAAAACTCTTAACGATGCACAAGAGAATTACACCACAACTGAAAAAGAGTTACTAGCAGTAGTTTTGTCTTTGAAAAATTTAGATCATACCTAGTTCTTTCCAAAACCATAGTTTACACCGATCATGCTGCAATACAATACCTATTCAACAAACAAGATGCCAAACCTAGACTCATCCGATGGATCCTACTACTCCAAGAATTTGACATCGAAGTTAAAGACAAGAAGGGAGCAGAAAATGTAGCCGCAGACCATCTTTCAAGATTAGAATGTCCAACT
>NW_027501908.1:0-31696 GCF_021521415.1 Bidens hawaiensis | reverse complement strand
ATCCCAACACTTGAAACAGAATGACAAACATTGCATCTTACTGAATTTTTTGTCCCATCTACCTTAGTCGTGTAATTCCAACCGGATCGGTATATCTCATTCTCTTAAACGATCAGCAGCTTGTTCATTAAATAAACACTCAAATAATTTCTTATTTTTACTTGTTAATTGTTATAATAACTACTTAAACTAGTGCTAAAAGTGTACAGTAAATATTGAATTTCAATACTCTGATCACTGAACCAACCAAACCAACGGTCCAACCCCCATTAAATAAACCGTCAGAAAATTATATTAAAGCCTACCAAATTTAGAAGAAAATCATGTAAAAACGAACTTCAGCAGTGAGATGGAACAGGTCAAGAACCCTATTAAATATACCCGCACAAATTATATTAAAGCCTAAGTTCGTCCTTTTTTTTGTTGACTCTACTTCGAATTTGCGTTTAGATTTTTCATTCAGTTTCCTTTCAAAAAAACAAAAAACTTGAAATTAAGATGTTAAAGACCTAATCGATGAAGATTTAAGAAGAAGAAGAAAACCTGAACTGAGGACCAATTGTGTTAATTGGTGGAGCAAGCAGACCAATTGAGGGCCTGATATCGCCGTCGATGGTTGTTTGAAAAAGGAGAGAGAAAGTTTGAATTAAAAAAACCCTAAAAAGCCAAAAGACCACTTTATATGATCGTATATTAAATAAATAAAAAATAAAAATTTCCGTACAACGCTACCACCGCTAAATGATCGATATTTACCATATAGCAGCCTATAGCCGCATTGCTACGTAGCGCGCTATAGCGCCCGGCTATATCCACTTTTGACAACTATGAATCCCAACTCCACCATTTCAAATGCATTCAAATGCTGCTCAGCATACATCGGCCAAGTTGCTGATGGCAGACCGAACCATAAACTCTCCAACAATGAGCTCCATCCACATTGCGACACGAACCCTCCAACCGCATCATGAGCCAGCACCACCGCCTGTGGGCCCACCCAATCACTTTTCCTATTCCACGTGTTCACTCCATAAACCCTTACGGAAGTACCTCATTCGAATCCTCATACTCTCTCGGGACCCTTGATGTTTGATCAGGAGGAGGTCGACATAGGGACCATACGAACCGGTGGCCACTCTGCTCTAAACTGTTCGCTATCTCCTTCACTTAGACCTCATCAAAACTTCCCAAACTCCCAAAATACAAAAACACAATCGATGAATGCGGTTAACCATCTAACCACCTAATGACATCAACATCAAATGACATCTTCGTCAGACGGTTTCTTGGCACCAGAACGACCTTCTGGGTTGAGTATAGGTCCCACGGGGTACACTGGCAGGATCAGTGACGGATCCAAAATTTTTTTTCAAGTGGTGCACTACTTTTATCTGCTTTAATTTCATAGAATCGGGTATTAAAAATTCTGGGTCGGTTCGAGGTTCGGGTCCGTTCGATGGTTCGGGCAAAGTTCATTACAAACTAACAAATTAAAAACTAACAAAAACTAACAAACTAACAATTAAAACTAAAATTTAACAAATAACTTAACAATAACAACATCAAAAACAATTAAATATTTAACAAATGAATTAGGTGTGTGCTTTATAAAATCTTAAATTGATATAAGGCTTACTTTAAAAAAATTTAAAAATTCTGCTGCTGCATGGAATCGAACCCTTGACCTTCCATTTACAAAACAAGCAACTTACCAACTAGTCCAATGCTTTTAGGGCAAACAGAGTGGTTCTTTCTAATTTATAAGGTATATATCAATACACTATTATTTCGAAACTTGGGTGGTTCCGGGAAACCACCCGTTTTACACTCTAAATCCGCACCTGGGCGGGATGCTGACATCAGCAAACGACTCCATCACGTGTGTTTCCAATTCCAAGATTGTATTAACCATGACTGGTTTAACCTTTCTAGGTTCCTGAACAACCCGCAAAACAAAATCCAATCCTTCTCTAGTCTTGACAGGTGGGGCTGTAAACGAACCGAACGAACATGAACAAGGCCTCGTTCATGTTCGTTCGTTAAGAAAATAATATTTTCACGAACGGTTCACAAACACTTACCGAACGAGATTTTATGTTCGTGTTCATTTATTAAGAAATTAATGTGTTCACGAACATAAATAAAATCGGCAGAGCCTAGAGATTGAGAGCGATGCGTTCATCAATATGAATAATAAAAGCATGTAAACAAATCAAATTAACACGAACAAGGGCATGTTCATGTTCATTCATTTAACTTTAAAAGAACACAGACACTTGATCGAACAAATATTTATGTTCATGTTCGTTTATTTAAAAATGGACATTTATGTTCGTTCGTTTAAAATCCAAACGAACATAACTGAACAAAGATAAACGAACATAATGAACATATATGAACACAAACAAACATAAATGAACTTAAAGGAAAAGACTTAAATGAACACAAAATTAACAAATATAAAACCTTTAAGCAGATGACCTATCCAAATAATATTTAATTATTTTCTATAATACATAAACGAACATAAATAAACAGATACAAATAAACAGACGTTCACGAACATAAATGAACGAACGGAACATGTGTTCATGTTCGTTCGTTTAATTAAACGAACACAAATTTATTGTTCATGTTCGTTCGTTATTAAATAAACGAACTTCCCGCCGAACGGTTCACGAACAGTTCACCGATATTGACAGGACTCCAAAACACTTTGGTAGGCACCGGTTTACAAAAGCTGGAGCTGACACCTCAGTATCTGAGTTGCTCAGCTCAATAACGTCTTCATTCAGATCATCACAAAGTGCTTGGATATAAGATATAAAACCAAGACACCAGCTTAGAAGTGAAAAACATATAGGTCGGAACATTAAACTCATTAGCCACATCAAAGATGGAGGTACAAACATGTCAACAACAAACCCAACAACCCGACCATAACCCGGTTGACTTTTTAAGTCAACAACAGCATATCTAACATACTTGCAATGACTTCTGATATATTCACTTGAGAAAGTAAAGGATATTTGGGTCATGAATCGGTGGGTTTCATCTTGAGGGAGTTGAATAAAGGATAATGTGACCACCGATGGTGTTTTTAGCTAATGAATCTATGTAAGGGGCGACAGCCCGGCCCGAATCCAGGCCACGAGGCTTGATGACAAGGATCATTATGAAGAGGCGCTGGTCTCGATTCACAAGTAGTTTTGCTATCTCGATGGTTGACATGATGTGACCAATCCCGGGGGCGGGATGAATACTAGCTCTACAACTCTATTTGCCATGTTTGTTTTGGTCCATGAATGGTTTCTTTGGAGTCTTTTACCTTATATTTATGTACCAATTAACTGATGTCATCGCGTTGTTGGCGAAAATCACATGAAAAGTAACGCCCACATGTGTCATCATAATGGTTGTTTGGAGCATCTTCAATCTGCATCAAAGTAATAAAAAAAACCTGTTATGTCTCTTGTTGTGTGTCCCATGATTTCTGCTCTCGTGTTTACTGTGGATTTTATTCCCATTTATTAAATACACAGAGTATCCAAACCTTTATAAAACTTACAAGACCACCTAAATTGCTCTTGTATTCACTGCAGATTTCTTTTCATTAGACTATTTTAAAAAAGACGGACGCATGCACGTTGCAAAAAATAATAAACAACCTGAGCTCAACCTTGAAAAAAAGAGAATACTCACAAGCCGAACTCGAGTTTGAGAAATAGAGCTCAAAACAAGCCAGGCTCAAGCTTGAGCTCTCTGCAAGTTAAACAAGCCGAAACTTGAACATTATTCGAGACGGGGCTCAGCTCGCCTAGTCTAGTTTATGCCCTTAGTCATAAGTAGATGGGATGAAATTGTCACCTCTAATAGTTGAGAAAAAGCATAACCTTAGTCATAAGCTCGGCTCCGCTCGACTCATTTACACCCTTAGTCATAAGCTCGTCTTGACTTGGCCCATTTAGGTTTCTTTTACCATTGCTTCTTCATGTCATTATCAATCCAACTGCACCCGGTTTCTTAACTATCCCCTTTTCATACATTTCTTTCCTCAATCTATCAACGAACTCCCAATTTCCTTCCTCTGCATATATATTAGACCAACAATTGCATGATAACCCGCATTCTTATTTTCCAAAAACCCATTTCAACCAACTTATTCACAACAACTTTCACTAACCGAAACTCCCCATGCGTTCTACAAGAACCCAAAACTGAACCCCAGATCCTCAAATCATTCCCATTTTCCCCAATCTTTCAACAAACTCATACGCTTCCGACACCCTACCAACTCTCCCCAACATATCCACAACACAACAATAATGTTCAACAGAAGGAAAAATATTATACTCAACCTCCATTGATTTCAAATAGCCTAAGACCTTCATCCACCAAACCAGAATAACTGCAAGCACATAAAACTGCAATTATTGTTACCGAATCGGGCCATATACCATTTTCTCTCATTGATTTAAACAAATCTAGTGCTTTTTCACCCATCCCGTGTTGTGCGTAACCCTAAAATCATGTTTGTGTATGTTACTGAGTTTTTGTCATAACAAAAAGCAAACGCGTTTTCTGCTAATGAAATTATACCCAATTTGGAATATGTGTCGACTAATGCAGAATGCACGAAAACGTTACGGTCCAAGAAGTTTCTAATGGTAAACGCGTGGATTTGTTTAGCTAATGTTGAACTTGCTGTTATACTGCAGGCTGGAAGGATTGTTGACATAGTGACGGCGTTTGGTGGAACATTGTGATCGATCATTTGTCTAAAAACGTTAAAAGTTTGATCGATTAACCCGTTTTGAAAGTTTCCAGCTATCATTGCGTTCCATGTGGCCTGATCTCTATCATTTAAGCAGCTTCTGTTAAATATATTTTGGGCTATTTTTATCATCCCAGACTTTGCATACATGTCAATGAGATAACTTTCAATCCCTTTAAATTGAATATTATGTCTGAGAGATACCCATGTGTTTGTTTTCCAATTTCTCGGTTTCTGAGGTTCGATGCTGCGGATAACAGTGCTGATATTGTGACATCATCGATAGCAAACCCAAGTTTTAGCATATCACATACAAGCATTAAGCTTTCATTGTTCATACCATTTTGCACTAAAGATGAAATCATAGTGTTCCATGTAACAGTGTCTTTTCATCCATACTGTTGAATAGTTTTAAACTTGATTCGATAGAGTTACACCTTGAATACATCACTACAAGTAGCATTTGTCACAATCACGGGTAAAAGTGGTGAACTTTTTATAACATACGCAGTATCTGGTTAGCAAGGTCTAGATCCTGCAACTGTGAGGCTGCTGTCAAAACCGAGATCAAAGTCACCTTATCGATACCAGCATCGTTTAACGAGTGTAACGCATGAACAAAAAGATCAACGCTTCAACCGGCAAATGTTATGCACATATCCACCAATCATTGTGTTCCACACCTCCACATTCCTCTCTAAACTATTATCAAACGCCTTTCTCGACGATTCAATCAACCCCTAGTTCCGAAAACATCGAAATCCGCAGAGCTAGTAGCAAACAAATCAGTAGAATACTCATCACCAAACTTAACAAGCAACCATAAACAACCTCTGCCATTCTCGCATCACCGATTCCCGCACCGCAGGAAAACACGTTAACAAAGCTTACAGAAGTAGGCTTAATTCCAGACTTTATCATTTTCACAAACATATAACCGCCTCTTCAAACATCCCTAATTTCACATACCAAGAAATCAAAATATTCCACGAAATCACATTCCGTTTCGGTAACGACTCAAACACCCTCTCAACCCCCACATACAAGCAACTAGCATACATATTCAAGAGGGAGTTACAAACTATCTTACTAGGATACAAATCAGACCTTAAAACATGACAATGTACAGCTTTACCTATGTTAATATCTAAAGTTTCAGCACAGGCTTTAAGAACCGAAGAGTAAGTATACGAATCGGGTACAAAGGAGTTGGCTTTCATTTGGGCGTAAAGTAGTATAGCTTCATGGGGCATGTGGTTGCAGATAAACCCGATTATTATTGCGTTCCAAACAACGGTTGTTGGTTTGGGAATTTCGTCGAACAGTTGGCGTGCAAGGTGGGTTTGACCTTCTCTGCATAATTGGCTGAGTCTGTACCGGATAGTTCGAGGTCTGGGGTGGTGTTGGGTTGATTGGGTGTGTGGAGGTAAGTGTAATGAAGGGTGGGTTGATGAGTTGCTCATGGAGATTGGAAGTGAGAGATGGTGTGATGACATTGGAAGGTGTATGTGGATTCTGTTATCTACCAGATGTTTAATGGTCATGGAGTGGCACGGCGGGAAAGTTTATCGGGTAGTTTTGGAACACAGCTGCAAATGATTCGGTAAATGGAACAAGGAAAGAAATCTAGAGTTCGTGAGCAGTAATATACGGGTGGAGGGGATGTGGTTTACTCGGATGGCCCGAGTGCCCAAGAGAAACCACTCAACCGCTCCTCTTTGGTCGAGTAGTGCAGCGAATCGGGTAGAAAGATTAATAACTTATTTTTGTTATAAGTGCTCAAAAGCATAAAACATGTCCGCTATGCACTCTCGACTTTAACAAAAATAAAAAGGTCGTCAACAAAATAATCATTGGGTTCAAACACACAAAAACATAGACTAAAGGTCAGTCTAAATCGATACGAGCTTATTCCAACCGTTTGCTAGCCATCCGAGCACGATGACGTAGCTTGTCGCGGTCTACCCAAAAACAATTAATTAAAGACTTAAATACCTATAACTAGTACGGGTAAGTAAGGTCGTCTCCACAGGGACTCAAGGAAAGTGCAAGTTTATTAATTTATAACTAATTATTTAATCTAAGCGGACAGACGATATCAAACGATTTTTAGAAAAAGATTTAATTAAAACTAATTATTACTTAAAAAGATTTGTAAACAATATTAATAAAAAGTATTCATTCTAGGTTCGGGTTATGTGTTCCATACGTTAATCACAGATTCTCTCGTCTTTGGTGTTATAATAATTGTTATTCCTATGGTTTGATTTATGATGACAAACGATACCCTAACTAAATTGTTAACACAAATGAACCCGGGCTCCACAATTGTCAAATCTATGTCTAAGACAACTAACTCAATTTTGATGATTTTAGTTCAATGACACAAAAACTTAAACCCTAAATGTTGATGAACAACCAAACAAACGTTACACAAATCAATACTCGCAAACACAAACTTTAATCAACCAAATAACTAATTAAGCAAGACAAATTCATGTAAAATCAATCAAGCTATAATCATTAAGCATAAGAATCTGATCATAACAGTTTTTCACACAAAACCTTAGCCTAGAACGAACACGTGAATTTGGGCCGAGCATCGATATAATCGTTAAAACACTTATCTTGATGAACATACGATCAATGATGGAACCGGAAGCTTCGGGATGGCTGAAAGTCGTCTTGGAACACCTCTTCTGCCTCTGGAAGTCGATATATGCTGAGTGGGGTCAAAAAATCGTTTATATAAGGCAACCCCTAATTTTTTCCGACTTTAGGCATCTTCGCGTATCGCGAAAATGTTCTGGCTTGCTTCTTCGCGTATCGCAAAGGACAAAATAGTCAAGCGATGATTCCTGCAACTTCGCGTATCGCAAAGTTGTCCCTCCTGCATCTTCGCTTATCGCGAAGATGCATTTTTCAGCAAAAAAATCCTTTTATTCACTTTAATGCCTCCTGATGCGTGCACTTCCAATCTTTCACTTTTAAACTTAGTTCTAAGCCTGTAAATATCCTCGATAAGCTCTATAGCATCCAAGTTCCTGAAAACACATAACAGTGCTTGAAGTAACAATGTTCGTTCATTTATTTAACTAAAATTAACTAATTAATATATAATAATAACTAACTTTTTGTAACATTCGTATTTTGAGAATTAATAAATAACGGAAAGTTTTATTATTATCGGTGTGTCGTTAGTTTGGTTGTGTGCGTGTTTGTATTTGGATAAGATTGGAATGGAGGTGGATGGTGGGGCCCATGGCTCCCTATATAAGGCCATTCCCCCATCCTTTCACCATTTTTTTACACAACACATACACACTAGAAAACACACACTTTCTCTATAGCATTTCGGATTCGGATCCAAGCAAAAGTAAGGAAGGTTTTGGTGTTCAAGTGCCTTCGAATAGCAAAAACACGTCTAGATCCTCGTATTGTCCGGATCTGAACTCGAACCCGAAGCAAAAGGTAGGTTTCAGTTTAAATGGTTAAGTTTTATGGTTAGAATCGGCATGCAAACATATATAATGGTAGATCAGGTTGTGAAATGTAAGAAAAATATAAACTTGGTAAGTTATAACATCTTAGGTGCACTTTAAGGTAAAAAGGTGGCGTTTGGACTATGAGAGGTGGGTTCAGGATCAGGTGCATGGGGTCAGAATGTGTCAAAAGTTGAGAAAGAGTAAAAATCAGGTCCTGAGGAAGAGCCACGAAGTAAAATGGCTTTAAAATGGTAAAAACGAAGAAAGGAAGTCATTTCGCTTCGCTCAGCTATGAGAAGCGAAACAGGCATTTCGCTTCGCTCAGCCATGAGAAGCGAAACAGGCATTTCGCTTCGCTCAGCCATGAGAAGCGAAACAGGCATTTCGCTTCGCTCAGCCATGAGAAGCGAAACAGGTATTTTGCTTCGCTCAGCCTTGAGAAGCGAAACAGGTTATGCGAAGCGAAATTCTATGCGAAATTCCTCCCATGCGAAATTGTTTAAGTTGTTATTAAAATGTGACCTGATTAACTTTCTGATGCGAAATTCCTCCCATGCGAAATTGTTTAAGTTGTTATTAAAATCAACCCCAGCCAGGGGCTCTGCCCCTTGGACCCTGCTAGGGGCTGCTGCCCCTAGACCCCGCTACCAGGGGCAGCGCCCCCCGTACCCCCGTTAGTTGAGGGTCTCATTCACCTAGATGTAAGAAGTAGAAGTGATAGATAATTGATACCCGTGCCTTGTTATATAGTTACCCGTGCAGCAGCTAAGGAAGGGCATTACACTTAACTCAAAGAGAAACAGGACCCAGGTGAGTTTCTAGCCCCATTTCTGTGTCATGTTTTGGGGCTGTGTGCATACTCAACGTGATTAGTTAATACACTTACCTTAAGTGGTAAGTGTATGCCGTATGAATGTTTATAAATATACCTAATTAGTATAGAAAGAGTTAAACGTATGTGTGAAAGGGGTATATGAGAACAGATATAGCTAATGAAAGAAAGGTATGTACGATATGTGTAGTGTATGAATGGTGTGTATGATATGTAGAGTTGAAGAATATAGGGTTGCCTACCCTAATAATATAGGCGAAGAATAAAGGGTTGCCTACCCTTATAATATAGGCGAAGAATAAAGGGTTGCCTACCCTAATAATATAGGCGAAGAATAAAGGGTTGCCTACCCTAATAATATAGGCGAAGAATGAAGGGTTGCATACCCTAATAATATATGCGAAGGTTATAGGGCGAAAGGCTCTTTAAAAACGTATAAAGGTTATGTATGTATAAAATAATGAAGGTGAGTAAAAATAGGAATGTATGGAAGTAAGAATGTAAAGAATGAGAATGAAATGTATGTTACCTGCTTAACTAGAACTCACTCAGCGTAGCTGACTTTTAGTATGCACGCAGGCAAATAGGTTGAGGCAGCTGGCTTGAGGAGGGACACATGGCATGAGCTTAAGAGACTGGTATCTATGAAGAAGTGTCATGATTGTCTTATGTTATGTTTATGAAAGGATATTTTGTATGTTAAGACAAGATTCGATGTTTTGTAATGTAATGTATGAAGTTTTTAACTATTCCGAGAAAGTTTTAACTCTGATTTTAGAACCGTGTTTATGAGTAAATCCAACGCCAAGGTAGGGTTTCCGGGATCGGGGCCTTACACTTTTACCCAACCATCACATCCCCACACTTATCCTTTTTCGTCCCGAAAAAGATTTTGCAATGGAATCAGAATCAGAGATCATTCTCAAAATACTTCATAGATTATCTTAATTAAGCATAAAGAACACAAAAACCGCGATTGCCGATATTGTTGTCCACTTAAACCCATACCTCAATACTTACCGGGAAAAATAAGGTGCGATAGTTTTTATTTGTTTGTATGATTAAAATGGAACCCACACCTTAAAGCCTTGAAGCTGCCATACCATGCTTCATTATAGTTTTACCGAACCAGACCACCCCAACTTGACTTAAACCTTAAAATTAGACGATCAAAATTTTGCACATGTGTATAACTTTTAAGCCCATATGTAATAGCTAAGACAATCTTGGATATTTTATCGAAACCAACCCCTAAACTTAAGCATCAAAGCCTACCAAAATGGCCATTAGATACGATTAAGGTGCAATTAGGTAACCAACTAGTGAATAGCCCCCACTACATGACATACCCCCGTTATCAAGCAATACCCCGAAGTCCATCACCATACGTGAGTAGGAACGAATTCATCTGTAGGGCTTACATGTGACGTGTCCCGTGTGGTCCGTTTCTTAATGGTAATGAGACGCGAGCACGGGGACCCCACATAACTAACAGCGTGGATGATCAAGTCAGTAGTGAATGTGTACTTTTAAAGCACTTTTTGTGATCATGTTTAATGACTTATGAATTGGCAGCTCAACTGCGGGTTTGCTCTTTTTAAGCGTATTTAATATTACATAAATCCACTTAGGATTTACGCATACCCAGATGATAAACCGCATACCGACCCATGGTCTCCAAACCCTGGGACATCCCATCAATACAGGATTTAAGGCCATAAAACCATACGCCTATGAAGTGTTAACCACTTAACTAGCAGTATTTTCATTTATGTTTATATCACAAGCAATCTAGCATACTCTAATGTTAAGCCTATCCAACAATTGTACTATAGACTATTCATATTAAAATATATTTTTGGTGTTCAAATCTAATAAAAGGCTTGAGTATGGTCCAATCTTTCATTCCAGTTCTTACACAGGTTTAGCTAAACAAACAAAACCCTGAAGGCATTTCCTACTAAAAATCAAGCATTTAAAGTTCAATTAAGTCAACAACCAAAACATCCTTTCATTCTCAAGGCTGAGCCTACCGGCACATCTCAAATTAAGTGTGTTCCCGTTTTATTTATCTCTTATTATATAATAATTTTGAAAAATAACCCCCGATTTTTCTATCATTTTCCATTTTTGTGCAAACAATCTTAATTCAAGGAACATTAAACTTTTAAATTTTCACTTTCTCCCCCATCCCCACACTTGAGGCAAACATTGTCCTCAATGTTTAAAAATTTAACAAATAAAATAGGGACGAGGTTTAAAATTCACTTGACAATTTTCAAACCGGGCCTAATGTGATGGTGGTTATTTATTATACAATTATACAATTACACTTTTAACACAAAAACTAATAAAACAAATAAGGTTATGAAAACGAAATCACCTTATAGAAAACAAAACTCTCATGTGCAACTCTCGTGCCCTCGGTGATCTCTCGGTGAATCTTACCTATTCAACTCTCAAAATAAAATCTTCAAACTCTCAAACATGTAGAAGCACGCTTCTCACAAATGTTAAAAATATATGTCTTTTAAACCGTTAATTTTAATTTACCAAATATCATTAATCATATTTATAACCAAATTTGTTAAATGAGTAAAAATGTTAAAAGACCTAACTCACTTTTGTAGGAATCACGATTGCATTTAGCGTATGCAACAAGCTAGCCCTTTAAACCCCCCAGTAGCCCGGGTGGATGAGTATGGTTTCATGAGGGTTTATAGTGAACTACACCCACAAAGTTCAAACTACAACAAAATATACACAAGCAACCACCCTAAAGAATAAATCCCATCAAGTGTCCCAACCAAACCGCCCATAAGCAAAATAATAATAATATCAGTGCAACCCATAAGATAATAAAAGCATAGTAAAATAAACCAGAAAATAAGACCAAAACATTGATCGGGACAGCTGCTTCCATCAACTCCTACTCCTGGCCAGAGTCCTCCTCCTCATCATCAATCTCCAGCTCCAGCTCCAGCTCCACTCCTCCTGATCCTCCAACACCTGCATCATAAAAATCACTCGAGCCATACTGTCCATAACCGCTATACCCAGATCCTCCAACACCATCTCCATACCTACCAGATCCACCATATCCTCCTCCGTAATCATACCCAGTACCACCCATATCAAAACCACCAGTAGCAGGCGGCGGTGGCTGCAAAGTACCCGGTAGTGGAATATGCCAATGATCAAACATGGTCCTGAAGTAGCCCCGCGACTCATCTCTGTACTCTCTGAACTCATCTCGATACCCATGCAATTCATCTCGCATCTGAAATTGTTGCTCAAACATATAGTCTAATGTCATGGGCTGCGGGTGCTGGTACTGTGCCGGTGGTTGTAGGGCCAATATTATATATTTTTTTAGGATTGTATATGTTGTTCTAGTTTGCTTTTAATCAGTGTATTACGTACTCGATATGTTTATTTTGTAGGTTTATATGTAAAATTTTGGAGAAATGGGGCCCTATATAAAGGACACTTTACCCATTTCTCCACAACTCTTTCACAACTCTTGGAAATAAAAAAAAGTTCTCTCTCCACTTCTCCTTTTTCTCTTTTTTACATAAACAAACTAGGATCCGAGAGTCGTTGGTGATTTCCGCTAACCAACAACACGGATTGATCCGAGTCAAGTCTTGAGATCCATTTAGAGGACCTACAAGTGGTATCATAGTTTTCGGCTTGACTTTTTGTGGTTTTCGGGTCAAACTTTGTGGATTTTGATCTTAGTTTTTGTTGGATTTGAGGTTGATTTCGTGTTATTTATCTCTTTTGGAGTCCCTTTCACCTTAGAAATACACGAGAATCACTAAATCTAAGTTTTTAGTATTTTAAATTTTTGTGTCTGAGCTCAGATTCGGCTTAAAATCTCAGATCTAGGCCGATTTATTGATTTTTAGACTAAAGTGTTTTTGACTTTTTGGAAGTTTGGGTGTTATATTTAAAAAAAAATTCGCATTGGGTACTGTAGTAGTCGCTTCCGAGGTACTGTAGCAATCGCATGGGTACTGTAGCAATCGCTTCGCACGGGTACTGTAGCAAATCGTTTCGCTTCGCATGGGGTACTGTAGCAATCGCTTTGCTTCGCACGGGGGTACTGTAGCAATCGCTTCGCACGGGTACTGTAGCAAATCGTTTTGCTTCGCACGGGGTACTGTAGCAATCGTTTCGCTTCGCACGGGTACTATAGCAATCGCTTCGCGTCGGGTACTGTAGCAACTCATGCGAAACACTGTAGCAACTCATGCGAAACACTGTAACGACTCGGCATTGTAGCAAAAAAAAACTTAAATTTATTTTCTCTTTCAAAAAAAAAATCTAACCGAGTTATAAAAAAAAATATCTTACGAACCTGAGCTTGAAGGAAATCTGGATATGGGAGAAAGCCGAAAGAATATATTAAAATGATAATTCGACATGTTTACACATATTAAAGGAGAATCGGTTGCCTCTCTCATCAACAGATTTGAGTCACTTGTCTCCAAAATGAGTAGTGTCGGTATCATCAATGGTTTGTTTGAGATCAACATAAAGTTGTTGAATTCACTACCTTACACATGGAACATCAATGTGGTTACCATCAAAAGAACCACAAACCTGTATACCATGACACTCTCAGAGTTGGCTTCTACCATCAAGTATTTTGAAATAATAAAATAAAGTTGGGTCAAGTAATAAAGTTTGGACAAGTGCTGCCGGTAAAAGTAGTCATGCATGTCCTATCATTCCCGACACATCACCAGTCGATGAGGTAAATCACAATCTGTGCACTGAAGCTTGCGTAAAGAAGGTTACATATTATAGATATCTTCAGGACGAAGTTTTGAAAGAAAATGCAAAACTTCGTCAATTAAATGCTGAATATCTAAAGGCTGACAAGATCTATGTTGAAAAGATTAAAACTCATCACGATGATGTAGCAAATCTTAAACTTAAAATTTTTCGAGAAGAGCATAATGTCATTTATTATAAAGATATAATTAATAATTTAAAAGAAGAGATTGAGAAATTAAAAGTTGAAGTTTCTGATAAGAAAGAAAAAGAAAAACAAGTTGAAAGATTTGAAGCATCGTCTGAGAAATTAGATGATCTTATTGGAGCCCATAGAAGTACTAAAGTTAAAGCGGGGCTGGGGTATGATTACACTGCCGTACCACCACCATTCAATGATAACTACACCAGCTTGCCCCACTTTAGCTATAATACTTTTCCAGAGGAACAAATGGAATACGGGGTTGGTAGAATACCAATGCTTGTGAAATTTGTTCTTGCTGCCTCTCAAACTGCTGCTCCAGTCCCATCATCTGATAAATCTGACATCAATGTGTCTTGTGTAGTAGCTGGTGATGTAAATGGTGGTGAATGTGGGACGGTTAACCTGGGTTGTAAACTAAAAAGAAAGTTAGAACCACGTTTTAAATCATGTGTGGATCTAACCAAAACTATTAACAATCCAGTTTGTAATAAAGTTTGTGAATCCATGTTGGGAAGTTTAAAGTCAGGGTCAAATTATGTATTTTGTGAAAATTCAAGTGATTATAGCTATACAAACGTTTGCAATGAAAATGAATGTTCTTCTTCTGACTTAGATTATGAAACCGTTTATGATGAAACTTTTGTTGAAAAATGTGTTAACGAAAGTAGGGCTGTTGAGGTGAACATACAAGTTGTTCATCATCAAGTTGTGAGACTGAGGATAATTCAAGTAAAAGCAAAGTTTTTGAAAATGAAAAGACAAGTACTTCTTGTAAATATGTTTCACCAAATAAACGATCATTTTCTCAAACAACCAATCAATTTAGAAATCCTCAGCCATACAACTTCTGTGACAACAACTACTATGGTCATTATCAACAAAATTTTGTTGATCCATATTATACAAATGCGTTTTTTAATCATGTTCCTTTCCAAGGATCAACTTTTCCACCACACCAACCACATTATAGTTCAGATGAGTTCTATGGCACTCCCAGGAGAAAGTGTTGTTTTGTGTGTGGTCACTCTTCTCACCTTGCAAGACATTGCAAGCACTGGTTCAAGCAACAACTTGATATTCAAAGGCGGCTTAGTCAGTCCCCAAAAGGAGCTTTTAGTAGCCCTGATTCAAGGACTGATCAAGCTGATAGTGAACCCAGTGAAATGGATGTGAGATCCAAAGTAAATAAAGTAAAACACAAAAAGAAACCTTGTTGGAAAACCAAGAAGGATAAAATAAAAAACGATCCTAAGACTGTAAAGTCTGAGGATTCACCAAAAATAGTTTCAAAATCAAGAAAAGAAAAGTCCAAAATTGACAAAACTAAGGAACAAGTTTTGCTTGGATTCCTAAGGACTGTTCTTCATCAAGTGAGGCTCCACCAAGAAATAAATGGTTTTCAGGAAATAAAATCAAGTTTGGTCGATTTACGGTTGATCTTCCAGGGACAAAAGTATCCTGGGAACCCATGTCTATTTGAACGTTTAGTGAATGCAGGGTCAATTAAGGAGGACTATCAATAGTATTGGGTACTTAGATAGTGATAGCACCCGGCATATGATGGGAGAAGAACTCTTGCTATTTGATGCTAAACCATTTGGAGTCTTTCATAAGCGACATGGGAGGACAAACTTCATGGAAGGGAAGCCTTGTTTAAATGGTTCAACAACAACTTTTCGAGCGTTTCTCAAACCAACCTTGTCCAACTGCTTCTCTCAAGTGATGGATCCAGCATCAGCTGTTGGATCTCGTTTTGAATCTCTTCAACTTTGTCATGCAATGTGATAATGCTTGCTTAAGATAGTCCATCTGACAACAACTTTGCTGACCTTTTCACTAAAGCCATCGATCATGCCTGATTTGAATTTCTGGTCGAATCGCTCGGCATGATCAATTTTGATTAAAACAAATTATCTATCTTTTTGTATATAACATTGTAAATATTTTTCAAATATATCACAATTTTAGAGGGAGAAAATTGAGTTAAGTTTAACTCACTAAAAAGATTTTCAGTTTGCTTTCAAGAAAAACTAAAACAAGTCATTTGACTTAACAAAAGATTTTACTCCTATTAAAGAAAAATTTCAAATTGTCCCGTTTAGAGGGAGCTCCTGCTTAGAAGGAGTCCGATAATTAAAATTTTCAAATTTTGAGAAATTGATCCGACCATTGGAAAATGATAGTACATTGATATGCAATGATCCTAGCGCATGAAAAGAGTAGATCAAAAGTCTACAAAATCACTCACAGATGTGTAGGTAGGCTTGACAAATAAGTAAGTGTCGGGTGATATAAACCTAAATTCCTGCCGGTACTAGTGGATATACGATTATGAAGCGGTTGCATGATTCCGTGAAGTCATATTTATGAAGGCAGAAATGTAATTATACATGTCATACTCAAGCCTCTCTTTACCTGATCATAGTTGTCTTATGAAATAAGTGTCAATTTTTAATCTTTATTTGAGTCAAGAAAAGCCTCATAGAAAGGCAAGAAAAAGAAAAACAAAAGAGTCAAGAAAAGAAAAAGAAAAACAGAAAAACAAAAGAAAAATCAAGAAAAAGAGTCGAAAAATAGTCTATCTTAGGATTTTAACTTCTGTTTTATTTCTTCATTTATTTTGATTCAAGCCTTGGACTTTCTCTATTTGTAGTCATACAAGACCTGATTGTTAAGGCTCTGAATCTTCTGCTTTCTTTTAATCTTTCTAGATTGAGTCAAATGTGCAAAAATAAAGCATAAAGTGTCAAGTATGTTAATAAGAGTACTGTGATCAAATAAGAAAGGTTTAAGTCAAGTTGAGGTGATATGTCAACACAAAGTAAGCCCGAGAATGATGGAATTAGTAACATGTCTGATTAAGTGGGACCACATAAGCACCGTGCCTAATTGTACTTTAAACGTATCACTTTGGCATCAAAACACTTGTCAGGTTAAATAAATGGACGATATCTACAGTCGGTGATGAAATTGTGACATAATAATATCAAAATGGAAACGCTATCTAGGGCTTTGCAAATCAATATGATTCCATGTTGTGATCTTTCTCACAAAAATATTAAAATTGTTAGAAAATTCTGTAAATATTATTGATATATAATATTAATTTTGTTTATTTTGATTTTGTTTCATTTTAGTTTCAACTTCAAAATATTATGCATATATTTTCGTTATTTTTAATATATATGAAAATTCCAAAAAGATTTTAAATTTTTATTATGTTCGTACATATTTAGTTAAACTTTGTTTCATTCAAAATCATGTGTTTTGTTGTCAAAGTCGTTCATGCAAAGTTCGTTGGAAATCTGGGACTTAAACAAATGATTTACAAGTTGAGGGACTGAAATTGGGAGGGCCTATGAACGATTTCTTCTTGACCCTCGAGAGGGTCTGTGAACGTATCTTATTCGTTTTAAGTTTTGTGAAGGTGTACATGGACAGGTTGATCAAGATCAAGTCTGCTCGGAGTTGCAGATGCTGAAACGCCTTAAAAGAAAAGAGAACGTGAAAGTTGGTGATTGAACCTAAAGATGAACTGATTGTTTTTGAAGACAAGGAAAGAAACCAGTCGGCTCAAGAAAGTCAACAAAAGGAAATTAGATGTCGAGTCTCTCGCACCTGATGTTTCTAAAATTTGCTGATGCCGATCATTCCTAGAAAATAAGATTGAAGTTCAAGTCTACAAGACTGGAAAATAAAGAATTGTCCGAGATCCAATCTGGTTCAAGATCCTGGATCAAGACAAGTACTAAGTTTCAAGAAATAAATACGAAGCAAAGAACTTGACGAAGGTTCCACGACATACTCAATCCTAGAGGGAGATTGTAGGGCCAATATTATATATTGTTTTTAGGATTGTATATGTCGTTCTAGTTTGCTTTTAGTCAGTGTATTACGTACTCTGTATGTTTATTTTGTAGGTTTATGATGTAAAACTTTGGAGAGATGGGGCCCTATAAAAAGGACACTTGACCCATTTCTCCACAACTCTTGGAAATAAAAAGAAGTTCTCTCTCCACTTCTCCTTTTTCTCTTTTTTACATAAACAAACTAAGATCCGAGATCCGAGTGTCGTTGGTGATTTCCGCCAACCAACAACACGTATTGATCCGAGTCAAGTCTTGAGATCCATTTAGAGGACCTACAAGTGGACTCGGCTGTCTCCTCTGACGTGGTCGGGCAGGTGGCCTCTCCCCACGCTGCCTCCGTGAATTGCCCTCTGCTCTCACATCCGCCATCTGCGGTGGATCTCCATAAGTAAGTATGCCCGCCTTTTGGGCATCATCTAGTGTCACAACCTCTGTATCCGGTCCCTCCTCGAAATACTCAACCGGATATCGTCCAAACACCCCCCAACGAATTAGCAATCCTCCATAAGTAAGTATGCCCGCCTTTTGGGCATCATCTAGTCTCACAACCTCTGTATCCGGTCCCTCCTCGAAATACTCAACCGGATATCGTCCAAACACCCCCCAACGAATTAGCAATCCTCATTATCATAGGACCCAATGCCAACAGAGTCGTAGCCCCGCTTGCCCTACGACCTCCTCTCGCTATTGAACTCAACAACAAAGTGGCCCGATTAACATTTATGCCCCCAACAGTAGCCATCAAACACATCAAGTCTATATTATTAACCTTATTTCGTCCCGACTTTCGGCCCACAAAAGTAGAGGCGATCACCTTATGAATATACCTGTGGAGTGGATTCCGAATGGCTGAAGCGACAACAGTGCTCGAATGAGCACCATCTGCTATAGTACTCCAGAACTCAGCCAGATCGGTAGTCGAAATCCAATGCGGCCGAGACGCAGTAGAACCCGTGGTAAACCCCCGAATACTCTCCTGAAACCCGGGACCCAAAACCTCATGTTCCCCACACAAATCCGCTACCACAGCGAAACGGGGTACCGTGAACTGGAACAACTCTCTCCCCAACGAAAAGCTCACTGCATAAGGCTCATTAAAATCACCTGGATTATGTCGAAAAGTGGAATAAAACTCGTAGACCAACTCCACAGATGCTTCTCATTAAAACTCAATATATCGGCCTATCGTCCCGGTAGATACTCATTAACTCGCCGAACTTGCCCAATGGATTCTAACACCTCCCAATCAAACGTCTGATGGCGTAGTAACTGCAAGCCACGAATCTGCTGAAACATCTCGTATTCCGGAGTGGTGGGGGAAATCATAATATGATGTGATCCTGTTCATCTCCCCCTGTAATCTCCTCTACAGCAGCCTCGAAAACCTCAATCTCGTTAACTGCATATCGAATCTCTACACGCCTATGCTGCTGCGAGGCGTAATCAAAAGTCTGTTGTTGCTTTGACCTCTTCCTCGACATCTGCAAATAAATATACCAAAATAAGAACATGTCGAAACCACTACGGGCGACAATCGTATAGCATTTCGGTCGCAATTGTCCCCAATAAATACAATTTCATTAATTAAAATTTTTTTTATCAAAAACGCAAAACAAACACTACTCCTCAAACCGCACGTGCAAAGCAAAACGTGTAAGCATACCCCACTCGTTGTCCAAAACTCGTACCAACACCAAACACTTTATAAACTTTCTCTTTTTCACAAACTGACACATACTTGTTACTTTTTAAAAACTTTTTACGACCCCTTTGCCGGAAAAATTTCCATCATTCAAAAACACACAACATCACCGACATCTATCAAAATACCGACCCAAAATCATACACATTTGTCAAACTTTTTCAAAACATCGACTTGACAACTCGCCGGAAAATTATTCCGGGGACCAAAGACCTGTTGAACACACAACCATTCTTCGAAAACCTCACAACAAGTTCCAAAATCCAGCCAAAACTTCAATAATCCGGTAAACCCAACCCGGAAAACCCGACATCAAATACCCACTAAATCAACATAACCCATCAATCCCGACCAAACATATATCCACTAACATGCATTCCATACCCATAAACAATCTGAGATTACCGAATCAAACCCGAAACAAACCAACTGCATATGAAATTAAACACATTCCTTTCAATCGGACTTGACAGAGATGATGAAAATAAACAATGATAGTGATGGTAACGACGGTGGCGGCCGGCGACGATGGTGACAGGGGTGGTGGTTGCCGGATTTTGTGTGTATGGGTAGGGTTAAATATAAGGAAAATATGGTGAAAGTGATAGGAAGACAGATTTTTATAATTTTTTTCGTCAGATCCGTGCATCTTCGCGTATCGCGAAGATGCAGGCCTTGTATCTTTGCGTATCGCGAAGATGCAAGTTTGACCATTGACCTTTGACCGTTGACTTTGACTGACCGTTTGACTTCCGGCATCTTCCCGATATGCGAAGATGCACGCCCAGCAACTTCGCGATACGCAAAGTTGTATTTTCACAGAAAAATATAGTTTTTACGTTTTTAAAATCTCAGTCTTTTAAGTATCTTTTAAGCTGCTTTCCCCCGTCACCAACTTAGGTCGCCAAATACCCATCACCTATGTACCTGGGGCTCCCTATAGCGACGTACGTGCTTTCCAATTCCTCTCCAATGCTGATCATCGTGTCGCTTCCCCACACTTGATCATTGCTCTACACTACACGATTTGTGGAAAACTATTAGCTAGCTAGACTCATTATACAAAATCTACAACTTACAAATGCCGGTTGCCTCCCGGTTAGCGCTGAATTGAATGTCTACAGCTCAAAATTCCTTGGTTCCTCAATCGACCGAATAAGTCGGCTCGTCCGCCAAGAAGCAAACCTCCGACTCATGTATCTCCTTGTTCAAATCCGCATCCTCTAAATACGGCTTCAACCGATGGCCATTCACCACTTGCCTTAGATGATCATCAAAGTCTTCGATCACAACCTCTCCATGCTTTCCAACCCTCTTGACTTGATAAGGTCCCGTCCACTTGCTCTTCAATTTGCCCAAGAAAAGTTTCAATCTCGAGTTGTACAACCACACTCGTTGGCCCTCCTCGAACTTCCTTCTTCTAAGCTTAGCATCGTGGACTCTTTTCATCTTGTCTTTATATGCGGACGCACATTCATAGGCTTCATCTCTCAATTCTTCTAACTCGCATGTTCAACTTTCTTTGTTTACCTGCACACTCATAATCTAGGTTAATATTCTTAACCGCCCATAGAGCACGATGGGCTAGCTCAACAAGTAAATGACACCCTTTTTCGTAAACCAACTGATAAGGGGTGGTTCCAATAAGCGTTTTATAAGCGGTACGGTAAGCCCATAAAGCATCATTTAGTTTATTTGACCAATCCTTCCGATCGGGCCTTACCGTCTTTTGTAAAATCTCTTTAATTTGCCTATTGGAAACCTCTACTTGCCCACTCGTTTGAGGGTGATATGGAGTGGCAATACGGTGGTTTATGCCAAACCGTTAAGCAGTTTGCCAAAATTAAAGTTTTTAAAATGTGAGCCTCCATGGCTAATGATAATGCGGGGAAAACCAAAACGTGAAAAAATATTAGACTGGACAAACTTACAAACAACGGTATGGCCATTCGTCTTGGTGGCGATTGCTTCTACCCATTTAGACACATAATCGACCGCCACCAAGATATATAGATTACCACATGAATTAGGGAACGGGCCCATGAAATCAATCCCCCAAACATCAAAGATGTCGACAATGAGGATTGGTTGCATGGGCATCTCGTCCCTCTTTGAAATACCCCCCATCTGTTGGCATCTAACACAATTATTCACAAACGCTGCTGCATCCTTAAAGATGGTAGGCCAATAGAATCCACATGCCAGCACTCGATGTGCCGTCTTCTGGCCGCTGAAATGGCCTCCACAAGGTGATGAATGGGCATGATACAAAACACTTAGAATCTCTTCTTCCGGTATGCAACGCCTCATTACTTGATCTGCTCCAACTCTGAATAAATCCGGATCTTCCCATGCATAGTGCTTCACTTACGAGAGGAAGTGCTGCTTCCTCTTCTTTGGCCAAAACTCCGAAATTGTATTTGAAACAAGAAAATTAATAATGTCAGCGTTGAAACAGAAAACAATTGCTCATCCGGGAAAGACTCACTGATGGCCCTCTCGTCTTTCTCATCTTCTTCTTGTCCCACAAGTCTCGACAAATGATCCGCCACCACATTTTCGCTTCCTTTCTTGTCGCTGATCTCCACATCAAACTCTTGGAGCAGTAGAATCCACCTGATCAAGCGCGGCTTCGCATCCTTCTTCTCCATCATGTACTTGACTGCGCTGTGATCTGTAAAAACAATAACTTTGCTCCCCCAAATGTAAGATCGAAACTTATCAAGTGCATATACTACCACGAGAAATTCATTTCCGTAGTGGTGTAATTAATTTGAGCTTCGGAAAGGGTTTTACTCGCGTAGTATATGGCAACGGGCTTCTTATCCACCCGTTGACCCAACACGGCCCCGACCGCGTAGTCACTTGCGTCACACATAATTTCAAATGGAAGTGACCAATCGGGTGACAACAAAATCCGGGCTTCAACCAATTTGTTTTTTAGTACATTAAATGCATTAAGACACTTTTCGTAGAAAACAAATGGCACGTCTTTTAACAACAAATTACACAACGGTTTTGATGTGGACTAATATATATATATATATATATATATATATATATATATATATTATAAATATTTCCTTAACTCTTGAGTTGTTTTGAGTTTGTTTTTTTTATATTTATATAATAATTACTCATACTGATTCATATTTTAAGTTTAAATGTTTCAAAAGACAATGAGCTAAAATAGAATATATTTTTGCTGATCTTGAGAGCGCCGAGTGATGACGTCTATGATCGATGCATTTTATACTAAACTTATGGTGTATTCGTTATCATATAAATATCAATACTCTAAAATATTGTTGTTGTTCTTGTTATTTTTTCTAGAATACACATGATAAGTTAAAATTAATAATTTACATTAATTAAAAAAGCAAAATAACAAATGTATGACATAAGTTATAAACAGATTATTATATGAATATTTAAAGTAACTTATTATAGTTTGATTTATAAAATTCAATGCAGGTACATAGATTGAAAATAATGGGCTGGGCATAATAAAAGATCTAAAGTAATTCATTATAAATGGGGCATCTAGATCACGAATAAGAGAAGGAGCCGCAAGGCTTAGATAGCAGAGATCCAAGGGAGTTTGAAGCCAAAGAAACGAGGAAAAAGAGAAAGAAAGCCGTGGTTTGAGCGGAGAGCGTTAGGGTTCAGCACCTACTCATCCAAATATTATTACTATTCGGTTTGAATTTATTATTTTCGTTATGAACTCATTATTTGAACCTATTTATTTTCTTTTGTTCTTGAGTATGGTTGTTGGCTAAACCCTAAACTGCATAGGTTATGATGAACTTTTGTTGACGTTGGATTTTAGTTTGGATTTTGTTTTTGTTATGGTTCATGATTAAGTAAAAGGTTTATTGTTATTCTTTTGATGCATATATGTGCTTAGGATTGTTTGACGAGTTTTATTGTTTCACAGTTTCTTTGGTGATTGTCTGTCATATGATAGGATTCTGTTAGATCATCTACTTTGTGTTTTTGACTAGTTTATGGTTGATTTGCAATAAAGCCATAGGAACAATATTAATAAATCAAATAGACCTAAGTGTGCTGCTAATCTAAATAGATGAGAGGTGATAGATTATATGATAAGTCTTGGTTGTTTAATATTGCTAGATTTAGTTCTTCGTAAGGAGTCCGTCTAGGTTTGATTTTTCAGCCTTGTTTATCTAGTCGAGTGAATACTTTAAACTACCTTTGATTTCCGCGCTGTAAGGTAGGATTTCTTATAGAGGTACTTGTCATAAAATAATTAGCGACCGTAAGCGAGTTAATTAAACTGGTGTTTTTAAGAACTTAATAGAGATACATAGGTGTCTTCTTGATAAGGGTCAGGGGTCCTGTTCGGGTTTTCTTTAAGTAACTATCTTAAGATCCCGGTTCCATTACTTAGCATTTTCCTACTATTTGATAATTGATGCATTAGGGATTCTAGCCTAGGTGGTTGTTTGTCATCATTTGAATTAAGTCCTAAGTTAAGTTGTCTTTAGTTTTATTAATTAGTTTTAATATTAGGTTAATCTTAGTTTTAAGTAAACCCCCCCCCCAATAATAGTAAATAAATAGACGCGTCTGTAGTTGAGTTTAATTTAGCTAGTTTACGTAATTTAAAGAGTCTCGTGGGTTCGATATCCGGACTTACTTAGCTGTACTAGAGTCGATCGGTTCACTTGCCGGTTAGTAGTTTTAGTAAGTTAAGAGTCTAGAATAATTACTTAGTGTCTAGATTAGCGTAATTTTAGTTAATAAATTTATAATTACTTTTAGCACATCAGGTTTAGATATGACACTAAAATTGTTAATGAACCGTCGGTAGAAACCGGCATGACCCAAAAATGCCCTTATCCCTTTTATATTAGTAGGCAGTGGTAAATTAGATAGACTTGTATTTTCGCCCGGTCAACCTCAATCCCCCTACTTGAGATGACATGTCCCAAAACCGTCCCCTCTTGAACCATAAAGTGGCTCTTTTCCCAACTTAAGACCAAATTCGTTTCCACACATCTTTTTAAAACTTTACTTAATTCATTTAAGCATTTTTCAAAAGATGAACCAAAAATAGAAAAATCGTCCATAAAAATTTCAAGTGAATCCCCGACCATATCTGAAAAGATACTCATCATGCACTTTTGAAAGGTGGTCGGGGCATTACACAAACCAAAAGGCATTCGCCTAAATGCGACGTATGGACATGTGAATGTGGTCTTATGTTGGTCATCGGGGTGAATAGCAATCTGGTTGTACCCCGAATAGCCATCTAGAAAACAATAGAACTTCTGACCTACAAGTTTCTTGATGATCTGGTCAATGAACGGCAAGGGAAAATGGTCCTTAGATGTTGCCGCATTCAATTTCCTGTAATCAACACAAATCCGCCACCCGGTTACCGGTCGGGTGGTGATTCCTCACCTCTCTCATTACGGGTTATCTGAATACCCGCCTTCTTCGGAACCGTTTGTGTTGGACTTACCCACGTACTGTCTGAGATCGGAAAAATGATGCCCGCGTCCAACCACTTCAAAACCTCCTTCTTCACCACCTCCCATATGTTTGGATTCAACCTTCTTTGTGCATCATGAGCGGGTTTTGCCTCGGGATCGGTGATGATCTTATGCATGACAATGGATGGGCTGATCCCTCTCAAATCTATTAACGTCCAACCAATTGTCACCTAATGCTCTCTCAAGACTTCCACCAACGCCTTCTCTTGCTCGTCTTCCAAATTTGCAGCGATGATGGCCGGTAAACTCTCTCTTTCCCCAAAGAACACATATTTCAGGTGTTTCGGGAGCTCCTTCAATTCAACAGCCAGCGGACTCTCCAATGACGGTTTCAACTTTGAATCGATCGTATCGGGCAACCGCTCTACTTGCTGAGACCATGGCGGTTTCCCAATACTTGCAGCATACAGCTCCACTTCTTTCTCTTCTTCTTGCAACTGTAAGACATGCTCAACTATTTTCCTGCAACAAATAACACATTCCTCTGTGGCATTATCCTCATTTTCGTGAGGGTTCAACTCGTCAATGACTTCAACCGCGAAGCATTCGTCACTCACCGGAGGGTTAGACACGTTTGAAAACACATTAAGCCGAAGATTATTATTACCAAAAGCCATGTCCGCTAGCCTGGTTCTACAGTTTATTAAAGCATTCGCGGTGGCCAAAAAAGGCCGACCGAGAATCTCGTTCGGTTGCCGTTTCGGGTCAACTGTTAAGTAGTCTAGAACCAGGAGGTCGACTGGGTAATAGAAATCTTCTATCATCACAATCACATTGGTCACGATTCCCCTAGGAAGCTTGAGTGTCAAATCGGCCAACACCACGGTGGTGTCAGCTTTTCTAAGTGGACCAAAGTCGTACTGGTCATACAAGCTTCCCGGGAGAATACTCACCCCAGTCCCAAGATCTAACAACGCCCTAGTCATTTTAAAATCGCCCATTTGAATGGGTATAATTGGCGTTCCCGGATCTTGTAGCTTGGGTGGGAGGATACCTGTCAAAACCGAAATCACATTTGCAGTTAAGTCAACTTGTTTAGGCAACTAGTGAGTTCGTTTTTGAGTGCACAAGTCTTTTAAATATTTAGCATATGTAGGGACTTGTTTAATTGCATCTATGAGGGGTAAATTAATTTTTACTTGTTTAAATATTTCCCACATTTCCTCCTGCTGTGGGCCCCTCTTTCTAAGTGCCGATGAGGTCTTGGGGTTCACCAATGCCCGAGGGAACGGAACGGTTTTACTTGTTGAGTCCGTCTCCTTGGCGGTTGGTGTTCCTGTTTTAGTTTAAGTTTCAATTTTATTTTTATTTTTTTGATTTAATTTAGTTTTTGGTTCAATTTTAACCTCATCGTCACTTTTCCTATTTTCCCCCAAGTCCTCCACCACACCTTCAACAAACGGTGGTGGAGTTACCCCATTATTATATATCTTACTGCTCCTAAGGGTACTTACCTGGTTGACATGGGCATTCTTACCATTCGAAGAGCTACCACGCTGATGGCTCGGGTTCTTCAAGGTATCACTCGGCAAATTGGATGGATTTCTTTTCAAACTCGCCACTTCCTCAGCAAGCTGGCTCACCTGTTTATCCCTTGCAGCATTGGCTTTCTCTTGGAGCTCTAACCTTTGATTCACACTTTTATTTTGAGCCTCTTGATCAGTCTTCATCTGCTTCAGAAGGCCATCACATCTTTAATCGACTCTTCCTTATTACCCGAAGAACTTCCTTGACCTTGAGTCGCCCCTTGACTTTGCTGACCCTGCTGATAATTCTTTTGATAAACCTTATTATAACCCCCCGGCTCCTTTTGATTGTACCCGCTCTGACCATTACCCCTCTCATTCCCATACTGCCGCTGATTTGACTGATAACCTACCTTTTGGGAATTACCTTGAAAATTCGGGTTTTGTTGTGTGTTCGGGTTTCCATAACTGAAGTTGGGGTGGTTTTGGAGGCCTGGGTGATAGGTGTTCGAATTCATATTCCCATTGTTGTATCGCCTCTCACCTTGAACAAAATTCACCGCTTCTTCTTCCTCTTCTTCGTCTTCCATCACTACTCCACAAGTGACCACCACATGGCCTATTCCTCCACAACCTTCACAAACTGGATATGCCTTTCCTAACTTGCCTTTCTCCTTAGTACCTACCCCCCATCAGCTGATCTAACTTTCTCTCCAACCTAGCCATACAATCATCCAACTCACCACTAACCACGGCCTTCACAACCGCCCTTTTTGCCTTACGATTCGACTGAGCTTGCCTCTTCGAGTTCATTGCATGTCTTTCCAAGTGTTTTCAATCTTCATTCACATCATTAGTCAAAAACGACCCATTTGTGGTCGACTGTAGATCACGCACATCGTCACTCGACAACCCGTCATGAAAAGCCTTAATCAGCTCCCACAACGCAATTCCAAGATGCAGACAAGTTCTTAATAACCTCTTGAACTGTGTAAACGCTTCATGAAAAGTCTCACCCGACCTCTGCTGAAAATTTCTGATGGAGGTTCGGGCCTCGGAAGTTCTTTGAGGTGTGTAATACTCGTTTAAGAATTGCTGAGTCAGGTCTTGCCACATATAAATACTTGCTGACGGTAACGATAAAAACCACTACTTCGCTGGATCTTTAAGACTGAACTGAAAAACTACTAGCTTGACTTCATCGACAGTGAACCCTTGACTTGAGATGGTGGCACAAATAGCATTAAATTTGCTCAAGTGTAGGTATGGCTCTTCAGATGCTTTCCCATGAAAAGTAGGCATTCTGGTCAGGTTACTCTGTCTTACTGAAAACGTCCTTCCTTCTCTAACCGGGATCACAATGGGAAGCGGGATCGTGGCCACTTGAGGAATAAAGTGACTCTGAACTCCCCGATCGGGCGGTGGAACAAATGCCCTCGAGACCCCATTGTCAAATTCATACTCGGGAAACTGTGGCTCGGGGGGTCTTGTCTTCTTTTTTCTCGACGGTTTCTTGGTGGTTGAACGGGCTCGGGTGTTCGGTTGTGAAGGGGTTGTTGTTGTTGTTGTCTTTTATAATACCGACCCCCTTGCACGTCTTCCTTTTCCTCTTCATCCTCAAACTTCTCAAAATCGTCAAATCCCCTTCGCTTATTATACTCGAACTCAACCCGATTGTGTGGTGGCTCAGACCTGATGGAGCGATCATCTCTCATTTGATACTGTTTTTGAGCTCTTGGGTTTCAGTTTTGGTGAATGGGTTGATTGAACGATGGTAGGTCATTGAGTGGTGGGTTTTGTGGAAGATGTTGTGGAATATTTTGTGGAATGGGTTTTTCTCGATTGTGCGGCGGATTAAGATCATCGGGTTGAAACACAGGTGGGACCGGGTAGGGGTTATCTTCTTGATGATTCATGTCTTCTTCTTTCGGTCTTGAAGTTTCACCCCTTTTTTTTGCTCGGTTTCTTCTCGCGGCTTTCTCAATCTCAGGATCAATCTGCAACACCTCCTTGTCTCGAGCAAACCTCGTATGCATCAACCTAAAAGATTCACTGCACACACCAAACAAGCACATCCCGCGTAAAATCAACGAAGAAAAGAAAATACACTAAATTATGCTAATTTAAGCTAAACTAAACTAGACTAAACTAGCACTAAGCGCGTTGAGTCCCCGGCAACGGCGCCATTTTGACGTAGGCTGTCGCGGTCTACTCAAAAACAATTAATTAAAGACTTAAATATCTATAACTAGTACGGGTAAGTAAGGTCGTCTTCACAGGGACTCAAGGAAAGTGCAAGTTTATTAATTTATAACTAATTATTTGATCTAAAAGGACAGACGATGTCAAGCGATTTTTAGAAAAAGATTTAATTAAAACTAATTATTACTTAAAAAGATTTGTAAACAATATTAATTAAAAATATTCATTCTAGGTTCGGGTTATGTGTTCCATACGTTAATCACAGATTCTCTCGTCTTTGGTGTTATAATAATTGCTATTCCTATGGTTTGATTTATGATGACAAATGATACCCTAACCGAATTGTTGACACAAATGAACCCGGACTCCACAATTGTCAAATCTATGTCTAAGACAACTAACTCAATGATAAGGTTTGATGATTTTAGTTCAATGACACAAGAGCTTAAACCTAAATGTTGATGAACAACCAAACAAACGTTACACAAATCAATAATCGCAAACACAAACCTTAATCAACCAAATAACTAATTAAGCAAGACAAATTTATATAAAATCAATCAAGCTATAATCATTAAGCATAAGAATCTAATCATAACAGTTTTTCACACAAAACCTTAGCCTAGAACGAACACGTGAACTTAGCCGAGCATCGACATAATCGTTAAAACACTTATTTTGATGAACATACGATCAATGATGGAACCGGAAGCTTCAGGATGGCTGAAAGTCGTCTTGGAACACCTCTTCTGCCTCTGGAAGTCGATATATGCCGAATGGGGTCGAAAAATCGTTTATATAAGACAAACCCTAATTGTTGCCGACTTTAGGCATCTTCGTGTATCGCGAAGATGTTCTGGCTTGCTTCTTCGCGTATCGCGAAGGACAAAATATCGCGCGATGATTCCTGCAACTTCGCGTATCGCGAAGATGCACTTTTCAGCAGAAAAACGCAAAGATGCACTTTTCAGCAGAAAAATCCTTTTATTCACTTTAATGCCTCCTGATGCGTGCACTTTCAATCTCTCACTTCTAAACCTTCATTCTAAGCCCATAAATATCCTCGATAAGCTCCATAGCATCCAAGTTCCTGAAAACACATAACAATGCTTGAAGTACCAATGTTCGTTTATTTATTTAACTAAAATTAACTAATTAATATATAATGATAACTAACTTTTATCCAACCATCACACGACCCTACCAAACCCGAGCCATCACTTTTTGAGCCAACCAAACACATGGCATCACTTTTCGCTTTTTTTTTCCTTTTTATTTATTTTGTTTTTTAAGTATTGTACTATTTTTTTACTTTTTATTTTGTTTTTTTAAGTATTGTACTAATAGGAAATTCAAAAATAAATAAAATGTTGAGTGGGTAAACCTAACAACCCCTCTCTCTCTTTCTCTCTCTCTCTCTCTCTCCTTTTCAATCTTTCTCAAATAAATTATTAAAATAGAGTTAACTCTCATTTTCATACTTATACTTTGTTCAATTACAAAACTTTGTTATTGTTTTCGAATTCATTGTACGTAACTGGATACTTCACGTTTCAAAAGCATGTCATTTTGGTTTTTGTTTTTCTAATCACTATCTATTTTATCCGCTAAGTCAAAAGTAAAACAACCACTTTTATTTTCTTTTAGTTTATCATTTTTTTTAATCCTGAAATTAAATGTCATTTTCATAAAAATAGTTTGACATTTTTTTACATGGGGTTTGGCCAACTATACAACTTCAATAGCCTCAAACTCCTATTTTGATGAGCTCTTGGTTTTTTTTTATCCCCTAGATTTTTTGATGCATCCCAAAGTACTTTTGGGTATCTAGAATTCTCCGTCAACGATCGCGGGCAACTAATTTATGTATGTTGAAAAACTTAATATCTTGTTGTTAGCATGAATGTGCATAGTTCCTCTATTACCTTTTTCTATCTTATTTTTGTTGGTGAATATGATCTGAACTCTTAAAAGTATGCAAGGGCCATCAACTAAATGTTTTGACTTGTATAGTTGTATAGTCATTCTTTTAGCTACAGCAGAATTTGTTCATGAGCTATAACGTTCCGAAAATTGTGGAACTGTGTTCTTTTAGTTATTTCATAATTTAATCGATAAACTGTGCTCGTTTATTGAAATAAGTTTTTATCCAAAAATGTACTTTTGATGAATAAGCTGTATTGAGATGTTTTTAGTACGCGTGGTGACGGGTGGTGCTCGTGGAGAGGCCGATAGTGTTGGAAGCAGCGAACTAGCGATAAAGGTTGTCGGTTTTGCTTGCTCATTTGGCCGTTTTGACCTAGTGTTTAATTTAAGTCAACTCAAGTTGACCCGTTGTGTAGTTTGAATACACCCATATATATGTAGTTGTTTTTTAGACCATTCCCATTGGCAACCCAATGTTGGGTTGGGTTGGGTTGGGTTGGGTTGGGTTGGGTTGTCATATGGAATTAAAAATAATAAAAACTAATTTTTTATATTTTAAACTTGCAAACCAGTTCATTAAAATCAATCTAGTTTGCATCCATTGTTTTGCCAAGTGTCAACCTAACACTAGTGCATGTTTTTTTTTCTTTTTGTTTTTTTTTTTCTGTTAACAATTAATTTAGTATAAAATTTGAGATTTGTTTAATAACATAAATTGTGAACCTTAAAAGAAGATTCTAAAAACACAAGTTTTTTTTTCTTTTCTAAACATTTTGATATAAATTTTATTAAAAAACAAGGTCCATTCAGAAATATTTAACCTTTTCTTATTAGTTTTCCAATAATCTTGGCTCGTAAACTTATTATTTACAGATATATTTTAAATAATCGTAAACTATATTTATTTAACAAAAAGGTTGTTTGGGTTGGG
>NW_027501907.1:0-68041 GCF_021521415.1 Bidens hawaiensis | reverse complement strand
AAGCTCGTGGAGGATACAGAGAGGGGATTGAGAGCAGATGGCAAGCCATGTATGGTGATGAAGTACAAACCGATCCGATGCATCAAGGAGGTTCCGATGAAGAATATGCCTCAAGATGTGTTGAAGAATCTAAAATGGTGGTATGTTGATTGCCAGACTGCAGAAGCCGTAATGGAAGACGAAGATGAACAAGAAGTGCTGAGGGTGTATGACCCGATGCATCTTGTTAACTTATCGAAAGCTGATTTGCAAGTGTTGAATGAAAAGAAGATATTCTATATTCCTGCTTGGAAGGATGAAGCAAGGAAATATCAGCGAGTAGTCGCGGTGTGTGTGAGAAGGAGTGCACGCATGAAGATACCGGATTACAAGACAAGAGCTGAAAGATCAAGATATGAAGCTACTGCCAAGGGGGAGTCTGTTGGTGCATAGATGTCAGTAGTTCATATGTCTAAAGTCTGTAATCGAGTCTGTAATATTGTTTATGTAATTGTTTGTGTAAAAGCGAAGTTGTTGACAAGTTCGCTTAGGCGAACTTGTTAACCAAGCGAAGTTGTTGACAAGTTCGCCTAGGCGAACTTGTTGAACGAGCGAAGTTATAGACAACTTCGCCTGAGGCGAAGTTGTCGTGTATTTAAGTAGTTTACTGTTTACGGTTTAAGGTAAATCGTTAATCAATCAGTCGATAAGTTGGTCTGTTAGTGTTTTGGTTGATCGAGTTCAGTTTACGTGAGTCTATTGACGTGAGTCTGTAAGCATCTCGGTTTAAGTTATCAATATAACGTGTGGTTGTTCGTATTGTGTGTACGTGTGTTCGTGAGGTTATATTCTACGTCCGTAACGATCTACACAGGGATTCCGCACCTGTGTATATCGGGATATCTCGTGTGATCCGTCGAGGGAACCTACAACCATCAATCAACTCCTGCAGCTCCTCATCTGTTATTGGAGCTAGGGATTCAAACTTATACCCATGGTTAATCAATCCCAACATTCTTGGATCATTTCTCCTTGCATCATCCAACATGCTTTGTATATTCTCCCTATGTACATAAGTCATGTTAATATTTGGGGAGTTAACAGTATTATTAGCTTCATCAGAAAAGTCATCTATAGCCTATATTCTTGGCTCATTAACAAAATCATCTGGCATGACTGTTTGTAAGGGAACAACCTTAACTGGAGTTTCCACCTCCATTGGACTTTCAACAAAATATTCATCCCTTTTTGATTTGTTAGTCTTCTTCCTCTATGGTTCATCATCATCATCATCATCATCATCATCATCATCATCATCATCGTCTCTGCCGTTATACCTCCTCTTCATTGAGTATTTCTTTCCATATTTTTCATCATTATTATCATTTTCCCACTAATCCTCCTTCTCTACCACCTTTTCAGCATACTTTGCCCAATTTTTAGATAAAGTTCCAATTATTGATTCTCCAGCATCATCAACAATTACTTTCCTTTTCACATTTATTTTGTTCAGTGGATGCTTGATTTGGGGTTTTTGTTTAGGCTTGTTTGAAGTTGTAGATGACAACTGCAAGAGTGTTATGAACTTCTTTAATTTGATTCAATTTAATCAGCCCTTCAATAACATCTTGTTCTATCTCCCACTCATCATTCAAAGTTTTATTAATCACAACCTCCTCTAATAAAATCTCCTTCTCCTCAAACACCTTATCAATTAAGGACTTAGCAATCCTTTCTCTCTCCAACATTTCATTCAAAGTATCAGCATGCCTTTTGGCAGCTTGTTCAGCATTTTCATCCACATCTAAAATATCATCAATTGATTTTTCTTTTTGAGTATTTAGGGGCTTCAGTTGCTCTTCATCTTCTGCAGTAGACTTCCCCTTATTCTTCCTCCTCTCTTCACCAGTTTCCCTCACCATTTTTGGTTCACTAGGAAAATTGACAATTTGATCCATCAAATCCTCCATCTCTACATCAACAGCTTTCTCAACATGTCATCATCCGTCAATATAATCTCTTCTGTTTGAGGTTCAGTGCCAATAGCATCAGTTTCTTTGCCCTTAGTCATCACGACATTTTCACTTCCATCCCACATTTTCACTAGCAATTGCCTCCTTCTCAACAAATTTCTTAACAACATCCTTTTCAATTGTCCATATCAGCCACATCATAGTCCTGTTCTCCTCCATATGACTCATCTGCCTCATAATCACAGTCATCTATCCTCCTCTCCTCACTAATTTCATCCTCACTTCCTTCATATGTATCACAAAGGTTTTTCATGATGTCCTCCTCCATCACATCAGCATCTACCTCCACAAGATCATCTTTATTGACAACATGCAGATTCTCCCCCTGTTTTGTTATAGCCGAGGTCTTCTCAACATGCAGATTCTCCCCCTGTATTGACAACATCCAGGGATTGAATCTTTTGTTGCGCCTGAGCAAAAAAAGATTTCAAATCAACATTCTCCTTATTCAATTCATCATTCTTCCTCCTAAAGTCCACATTTTCAATTACCAAATCCATGTATCTTCCAAAGAAATGGGCATCAGGGGAAGGGGGATTGGGAAGGAATATCGCAAAATGGGTCAAGGATGGTTGTTTAGGGTTGGATAGCTTCATGTGGTGGACTTTCAATGATGTTTGTGCTGGTTAAGGGTAATGGGTTGACTGTTTGGATTATAGTTGTGAAGGTATGGGTAATTTCAGAGGTAGGTTGGTCAGTGGTTTGGGATTGGGTTGGGGATTGATATGGAGTGTTTGGAAGGTTTATTAGGTGGGCTGGGATATGTTGTGGAATGTAAGGTTCATGGATGGCATGGTCTTGGTTTTGGATTAGGCTTTGCGTTCGGATTAATGGTTGGTTTAGGATTTAGGTAGGGCTGTGGGTTTGGGTTTGATGTGGCCTTTGGGTTTGTGTCGGTGGGGATAGGATACAAGGTTCATGGTCATGGTGTTGTGGTGGGGATGGGGTCTATTGTTGGGGTTATGGTTTGGTTTAATGGTCGGTTTTGGGGGGAAGTTGGTGGTGTAGGTATAGGTTGGTTCTCCCCCTGTGCACCAGCATCAACATCCTCTTCATCTCATGCATTATCACCATCATCAGATTGATCTTCACGATCGTCCTCACTATCCTCTTACTCCACTGAGGTCACATGAGGTGACCCTGGAACAACCATTCCAAGTCATGGTTCACCAGCCATTGTAATACATCAAACTCAACATCAGGGATGAAGTGGCTTGTGGAAGCCAACTTTTCTATCCTTTTATACACATTAGGATCTTGCAGTAAATGTGTTTGGCAAATCACGAAGCACCCGGTTGAATATTATTTGCATAAATCTTGGGTAAACCAAGAATTTACCCTTGTTAGGTTTCATCAAGTTGGCAGCTAAACCGTTGAAAATCAACTTTGAAAAGTTGATTGGTTGTCAGAATACAACTGCCACAATCGCATTAGCCAGATCACGACTCATTAAGGTCCAAGAGCTCTTCCTCGGTGCATATCCCTATACAATGTGGTGTATCAAGAAACAATATAGGTTAGGGAACATGCCCCTTTTAAATTGTCCCTCATGGACATCACCTTGGTATCCCCATACACTCTTGAAAGATTGTCAATAACCGATACATGGAGAAGTGTATTGGGGCTTCAAAAGCATAGTTTAGTTGAAGGCTTGCCCATATAAGTTGCTCAGTAATTTTAATCTCCTGCCTAGCAACTATAGCCTCGATCCGCCATCCTCCAGCATTATCAAATAATTGGGCGGAGTTCCAGAAATCCAGTTGGTGATTTTTTATATATAATCGGGCACTCTGTAAATGAAAAACGTAGATTAGATTGTTGAAGCCATCTAATCATTAGTGCCACCGATTGATTGTCAGACATTATTTGAGCAGGGCAAACATGTTATGTTTCTTCTCAAACGGATACGTCGGTTCTCCCATAACTGTCAAACACCAAAAACACATTAAAAGTAATAATTATTCATAATGTTCAAAACTTTGACATGTAATAAGTAACAATGTAAAGAAGAAAAGAAATATTTTTTATGAACCTATTCTTCGAAAAATTGTTAACCTACACACAAAAACAGAGAAGATAGTTATGATGAAAATTAAAAGCCCAATTCCGTATAACCAGTGTCGGAAACAATCAATTGATGCTTACCGAGTCGGAATAAAAGATCTGACTAGTTTAGGGTAGGGAAATTAGAAGAACGTTGGATATTCTGGAACGAGAGTAGCGGCAATAATGAAATAGTGGGAAGAGAGAGAAGTGAAGTGTGAGATTTTCACTAAGTCTCTCTTATATACCATTTAAAAGTGGGGTTGAAATGCATTTTGTCGTTTTGCTCACGAATAGTGCCAAAAATTTATTTTTAAATATTTTAGCTTAAAGCTTCTTCGATAAAGTGTATTTTCACAAAGCTTGCTAGGAAAGGTTTGTCGCACCCCAACCTACGGCGGAAATGCCGGGGCGAACTGATTTCTCACATCAAAGGTTACTATATGCAATATTAAAAATGTCAATATCTATTAAATTTTATTAAACAGTCAAGTACATCAAACTCATAAGTAAACAAGTAAAATAAACATTCAAATCAAATTCTTTTATCTTCTTTAAACAATTTTGAAAATCACGTCACACAATAACCTGCATATGCGTTGAATTTAAATAGAATAGTTTTGCCTACATAAGGTTGAGTGAGCAACACACCAGTTTAAATGTACATATAGTACATATATATATATATATATATATATATATATATATATATATATATATATATATATATATAATTAGTTGCAACAAGTCCTATGAGAATAACAAATAAACCAAATGAGCAAGTATAACTGAGATGTCGAGAAGCACAAAGGCTAACGACTGGCGTATACTCATACTAGACAGAGATTATGTTGGACCTCTCCGAATACGGAATATTACAAAGCAAATAAACACATAAACAAGTAAGGTATATGTTTTTAACACATAAGACAACAGTTGCAGTTTTGAGCATAGGTATATATGAGAAAGTATAATTTACGCATATGTCTCTACAAAACGGAAAAAGAAGTAAAATAAGGGAATGTTGTACTCACCTGAACAGACGTGCAAACGGGAAAAACAACAAAATAAGAATGTGGATGACAGGTCAAACCCTCCAAGAAATACCAACGAGATGTCCTACTAATGAATAATTATGGAAATGAATATAAATGACTAGGTAAAGATTCGGAAATTTTATTGGTCAAGTATAATCATACCAAAGCTATTTATTATAAATTTTATTACTAGAAAATACCACTTGTATTTATCAAGATTATAACATAATTTTTAATTATATAAAATAAACATACTTAATTACATATTTATAATGATTTTATAATTTATATAGAAAGAGATTTGTTTAAAATTTTTTACTTTAAACTAATAATATGCTTAAGGTATTTATATACATTTTTATTAATAAATAAGCTTTCCTTTACATTAATATTGTAAATAATAATGATATTTGTATATAAAATATGATCTTTTATATAATATGTAATCAATATATTTTTTTTATATTTAAATTAACAAAGTTATATTATGTATTAAAAACTAAATCCTTATTAGAATATTTATTAAAACCTTCTTTAATTATAATATATATATATATATATATATAGGGTTAGTATCATTTGAGAACTTAAAAAAAATTAAGAACTTCTAGGAACTCATAAGAAACAATTTTTTTTTTTAATTTATTCATATATTAACATTGTTTAAGACTAGTTTTACCATATTTTTATATAAATTTGTTATTACATATATAAATCACATGTTTACATATGTGTAAATTTATGTAATAACAAATTTACATATATGCAGAAAAAAGTTTAGATATGTGTAAAAACTATTTTTCATAATTGTAATCGTAATTATAGATATAAATAATGATAAAACTACACTCAAATAACACTAACATACAAAAAAATTTGTAAAAAACGTTAATTTTCAAGGGTTCCTTTAAGTTCTTAAACAATTTAAGAGTTCTGTAATGATACTAATCATCTCTCTCTCTCTCTAAATATATATATATATGATTTTTAACTAAAATTCGGGAAACAAATAGTAGATGTGTCGATTTTAAGAAAGCCTAAATTGTTATTAATTAATATTTAAATATATAATATAAATAATAATTAAACCATTTAAAAAACAAATTTAGATAAAAACGGCTGGGAGGGCTCGAACCCGCGCCCCCCATCCAACAAGCAGTCCATACACAGCGCACAAACAAACTGAGCTAAGTGTTTGTTTGATTAAACTGTGACACAAAAAAATAATTACGCAGACCCAAATAGAACTACTATGAACCCTAGAAATCAAATTGATGAATCTGATCAGTTTTCGTTCAATTAACCATAGGGCTTCTGATCAGTACCTATTCGCGATTAAACCCATGAATTAAATTACCTCGTACCAAGAACAGAGAAGGGTAATCGGGCAGAAATAGTGGCGGTGGTGGTGATGTGATGAACGGACCATTTAACAACGATGATAACTCAATTAAATAGAGGGGTTATGTCGGCTAGGGTTAGATGATTGTGTATACAAGTTTAATTGAATTAATATGAACGATTGAATGTATTTTGAATTATGTTTAGGGTTGGCTACAATAATAAGGAAATACGAATCATATATAATAGAATTAACATAATCAAACTGTAGGTTAGGACGATCATGGAAAGTATATTACGTCCATTGATCCACTTTTCATAATTTCCGCTTTTAAGGTCCAAGTAATCTCCTGTTGCCATAGGTTGTGAAGAAACGGGTTTGGATCAGGATACGGATCTGGATATTAAAATATATTAATATATAATATTTACAAGTTAGTCCTTGGGGATTTAAAGTGGAAACAATTTGAGGCTAAAGTTTGAGTTTGGGTAAAAATGGTAGATTTTTGAAATTAATTTATATAATAATAATAATAAACAATATAACAATTAAAAGAAATTAAATAATATTTTATATTGATTTAAATTTCCCGAAAACGAAAACGGGTCGGGTAATTTGATTAACAAAAATAATAGATGAAAAATTCCGAGTTGTTACAGTCTCCACTACTTTAGGGAATTTCGTCCCGAAATTAAAGGATATTATAACACCAATAAGTTTTTCGGAAAGAAAAAATTTTAAATTAAAAATTTATCATAGCGTAGAACATTGAATAGTTAAAATAACGCTCCAAATACAATTCCGATAAGGGCACTTATATATAGGATGTACCAGCGGCGTATCCACCATGTCCTTATCATCTTTACATTTGTTCTGTTATTCCAACTACTTTCGATTTTATATTATGACACACAATCTTACGTATTATGATTTTCATGCGAGGATTTCGATAATTATGTTTCGGACGATAATTATTTAGATTGTCGGATGGTCCACATGATTCGTCCCATCGTGTGGATTTACAAAACATTTGATTTAAACATGACTTTGAGGAAATAAAACAAAAAATAAAAATTTAAGGAGTCTTAATTTAGAACACTAGAAATTCACAAATGTAAAAAAAAAATTCAAAAGTTGTAGTGAATTTAAATAAAGCAAATTTTTATTTTTTTTATTATTACTGTTTTGTTTTTGAATGTCTTTTAAACGTAAGGATATAGATATTTAAAGTTGAAGAAGGGGTAGCTTATATATAGTTAAGGTTAATGAAGGTAGAGAAACAAGTTAGAAGTAGGCTTTAATAAATAATCTATTAGACCAAAAAGGAACTTTATTCATAAGATAGATTATAAAAGATAAATAGTTCAAATGAGAAATAATCCAAGGCCATAAATAGGCATTACAATAATTAAGAAAGAAACAAAATTATCAAGATAGATAAAGGGAACGACAAAAGTCTTCACCCTCGTTGAGTAGCTTAATTGACATGTCTTGAGGCACTATGAGGAGTTGCAGGAGTGGGAGTTGGAGCAGTCGAGGTAGATTAGTTTGGGGTATCTTGGATGACGTGAGCTTGAACAGTTTGCAAGAAAGTTGTTTGGTGGAAATATGTTTGGTAAACTTGAGCTTTTGGTTGCGGGGTTTGGTAGTGTTGGGTTAAGTAAAGTTGACATTGATAGATGGGAGAAGCTTGAGGGGCATGAGGTTGATGGGTTTGAGTTTGGTGAGCATGGGTCAAGTAGTAGGGTATAGTCGTATATTGGGCTTGATGAGCTTGAGTAAGTTGGGGGCACGCATTACGGAGATGACTTGGGTCCTTACAATGGTAGCAAGCACGGGTATTAGGAACATCAGATTGAGCATGAGTGGTAGGTTGTTGCGAAACAGCTTGTGCAGTAGGCGGGACAAGGAAGATGTTAGCAAAATGGCTATAACGGTTACATTGGGTGCAACGAAGGCATAGGGACTTAAATGAGTGATGATGGTTACAAATGGAGCATAACGGGAAGGGATCGTGGTAAGATTTCTTGTTTGAGGAGACTTGCGGGTGGGTAGGATTTGTTGCAGCAAGGTTCTTACGTTTCTTGTTGTGGGGATGGGTGGAGGTAGATGGTTCATAGTCACCAGCAAGGGAATTAGTGGGAAGAGTTGAATCGGTTGCATTGATGTTTTGAGCTTGCGTCATTATCCTAGAGATTGCAGCAACTATTTCCTTGGAGATACATGCAGCCATACTACGGTCGTGAGAATCAAACGATTGATGTCGAGGATAACGTTGGTTTTTTGAATGAGAAATTCTATAGGGACCAAAAATGAGGATTTATAAGATGAAGGATAAACTGAGGAATCATAAGAATAGTAAAATTTTTAACTATGTGGATAACTTATAATAACGTTGCGTTAAGAAGTAAGAGGAATTGCGTCATGAGGATTAAAAGTAAAAGTTCATAGGATGAGTGGGGTACATTGCGTAAATAGTTATTAAATGATGTAGTCAGTAAGATTAATGTGTGATGACTACATGAGGAGTTAAGTCAGTTTAAAATTGAGATTATTAAGTTTACAATAAACTAACGAAATATAAATTGTGGGTGTTGGCCTCCCGTGAGCTTTCCATGGCAATTTGAATGGCCCAACGAACTAACGAAAAACAGCTGAGTTGGACAGCCCATGAGCATTACATGGCAATTTGATTGTCCCAACTAATTAACGAATTAACAATGCAATGAAGTTTGTCGCCCCAATGAGTGTTACTCGGTGTTTTAACCGACCAAACTAAATAGCGAATTATCGAAATAAATATGGGTAGTCGGAGTATCTTGTGAATTACCACTTTTGATTACTCCAACAAAAATACGAAAACAAGTTAAGAAATGGATAGTAGGAGTGCCCATGTATTCCATAGACTTTTCACCCAACTAACCATTTAAATAACGGAACACAATAATCGGGAAAACCGAGTTTAGCCACGAACCACTGTGAATTATGTTTAAAAATATTATAGGGGTGCAACCAATAATGTGGTCACGGTTGACAGCTTAGGGTGTCGGTCATATGGCATTTATGGGTTTCGATCGGGTCCATAGGGTCGAATACTGTGGTCAGGTTATCACCCAGGTAAGGAATAGCGTCTTACCTTTGGTTCTTGGAACTATTTTTCCAGTGCCCAACTCACAATTTCTCTTCGCCTTTCATTTATAGTTGGGACATGCCACATAACCTAGCCTTAAGGTGTACGAGTGAAAAAAACATGTGGGAACTCTTAAGGAATTTCCCAAAAATAAAAGCAATCTAATTTTTAAAAAGTTTTCTTTGAATGTTGAGGCATAGCCTCGGATTTTGTGTGTGTCTGTACATAACAATAAATAATTAATTAATCATTAAATAATTATCTATGAAAGATGTAAACAATTTCATTTGAACACATAAAGGTAAACAGATAGCCATGTATAAGGCTCCTAAACATGTGTGTAAAGTAATTTCTAACGACCTATCTTAAACCTTCGGCTCTGCTACCATTCTGTCACACCCCAACCTACGTCGGAAATGTTGGGGCAAATTGATTGCTCACGGCTTTTCAAAGGTTACTATATGCAATATTCAAAGTGTCAATATCTATTAAATTTTATTGAATAGTCAAGTACATCAAACTCATAAGTAAACAAGTAAAATAAACATTCAAATCAAATTCTTGTATCTTCTTCTCTAACATGCATCCTAAGTTGCTTCAAACGATCTTGATAATCACGTCACACGATAACCTGCATATGCGTTGAAAATAGAATAGTTTTGCCAACACAAGGTTGAGTGAGCAACACACCAGTTTAAATGTACATATAGTATATATATATATATATAAATAATTAGTTGCAACAAGTCCTATGAGAATAACAAATTAACCAAATGAGCAAGTATAACTGAGATGTCGAGAAGCACAAAGGCTAACGACTGGCGTATACTCATACTAGACAGAGATTATGTTGGACCTCTCCGAATGCGGAAGCATACAAATCAAATAAGCACCTAAAAAAGTAAGGTATAAGTTGTTAATACATAAGAAAATAGTTGCAGTTTTGAGTATAAGTATATATGAGAAAGTATAATTTACGCATATGTCCCCAAAACGTGGAAAAACGTGGGAAGTAAAATAGGGGAATGTAGTACTAACCTGAACAGGCGGGCAAACGGGAAAAACAACAAAATAAGATTGTGGATGACATGTTAAACCCTCCAAGAAATACCAACGAGATGTCCAATTAACGAATACTTACGGAAATGAATATAAGTGACTAGGTAAAGATTCGGAAATTTTATTGGTCAAGTATAATCATACCAAAACTGTTTGTTATAAATTTTATTACTAGGAAATACAACATGTATTTATCAAAATTATAACATAATTTTTAATTATATAAAATAAAGATACTTAATTACATATTTATAAAGATTTTATAATTTATATAGAATGGGAGTTGTTTTAAAATATTTATTTTAAACTAATAATATGTTTAAGGTATTTATATACATTTTTATTAATAAATAAGCTTTCCTTTACATTAATATTGTAAATAATAATGATATGTGTATATAAAATATGATCTTTTATATAATATTTAATCTATATATTTTTTTTATATGTTAATTAACAAAGTAATATTATGTGTTAAAAACTAAATCCTTACTAGAATATTTATTAAAACCTTATAAAATCTTTAATAATCTAATATATATATATATATATATATACATTATTTTTAACCAAAATTCGAGAAACAAATAGTAGATGTGTCGGTTTTAAGAAAAGCCTAAATTTTTATTAATTAATATTTAAATATATAATATAAATAATAATTAAACCAATTTAAAAAAAAACAAATTGAGATAAAAACGGCTGGGAGGGTTCGAACCCGCGCCCCCAGCCAACAAGCAGTCCATACACAACGCACAGACCAACTGAGCTAAGTGTTCGTTTGATTAAACATTGACACAAAAAAATAATTACGCAGACCCAAATAGAACTACTATGAACCCTAGAAATCAAATTGATGAATCCGATCAGTTTTCGTTCAATTAACCATAGGGATTCTGATCAGTACCCATTCGCTATTAAAGCCATGAATTAAATTACCTCGTACTACGAACAGAGAAGGGTAATCGGGCAGAAACAGTGCTGGCGGTGGTGATGTAATGAACAGACCATTTAACAACAATGATAACTTAACTAAATAGAGGGGTTATGTCGGCTAGGGTTAGATGATTGTGTATACAAGTTTAATTGAATTAATACGAATGATTGAATGTATTTTGAATTAAGTTTAGGGTCAGCTACAATAATATGGAAATACGAATCATATATAATTGAATTAATATAATCAAACTGTAGGTTAGGCCGATCGTGGAAAGTATATTACGTCCATTATCCACTTTCCATAATTTCTGCGACTATTGAGGTCCAAGTAATCTCCTATTGCCATCGGGTGTGAAGAAACAGGTTTGGATCAGGATATGGGTTAAGGGTATCCAGTGAAGGGGTTATGGATCTGGATATTAGAATATATTAATATATAATATTCATGTTAGTCCTTGGGATTTAAGGTGGAAACAATTTGAGGTTAAAGTTTGAGTTTGGGTAAAAATTGTAGATTTCTAAAATTAATTTATATAATAATAATAATGATAACAATGATAAACAATATAATAATTAACCGAACAACCAATAATATTTTATATTGATTTAAATTTCCCGAAAACGAAAACGGGTCGGGTAATTGGATTAACAAAAATAAAAGATGAAAAAGTCCGAGTTGTTACAAGGTTTAATTTTCAAAGCTTGCTAGGAAAGTTCATTTGCCAAGCTTGGTCGTTCCTGAATTGTTCAGATATTAAAAGTAATTAAAATTAACACTAAGTGGATAAGATGAAGGAAGCTTACTCGAATATACAATATTGCTCGGGAAATAAATCACAGAACAAATAATCAAGTATAATACATCAAATACGCAACCTTGTTAGGAATCAATAAAGAATCCTTTAATAATAACTTAGAGGTATTTCTAAGTGTCAACCTTGCTTGAAAATCTGAATTTCACAAACCTTTCCAGATTAACTTAAACAATTAACAAATATTTATTCAAATGTACTTTAAAACAAAAGTGTGCCCGAAAATGCTTTAAGAGTGTAGTGTGCTAGAGTAGACTTATTTATCCTTTGATATAAAAGTATGCTCTAAACACAAAGTGTACCCGAAAAGTAAAGTTTGCTGGGGAATTTTCGGAAGTTTACAAGTATGCTGGAAGAACATTTGGAATGAAACAACATTTAGCAACTGTGCTAGAAGCATGAAGTTTGCTAGGTAAACAAAGTTTACTAGAAAACCTTTGTAATTTCATAAAATAATACCAACATCATGAAGTATACTATACAAATAAATGTTTCAAATAAACATCAAAGTTTACTTGAAACAGACATGTAAAGCACATTTAGACATTTATCACATAATTATCATGTGTGCTAGACAAATATATAACTTTCTAAACATCCAAGTTTACTCGAAAGCATAAATTTATCAAAGTCTACACGATAAAACATGAATAATTCATTTAAGTAAATATAATCATTAAGCTTGCTCGAATATCTTAAACATTCAATCAAAACAACTGAGTTTGCTAAAAAGTTCAGAAATCATCAATGCATGCTAGAATTAACATATTCAGACTGTTTCAAGTTCAAAATGCAACTCTTTTTGTTTTAAACCAATTTTCACTCAGTTTTATCATTAAAATTCAATGTTTAAGTGCAATGGTGCATTAAGAGATCAAATTTCAGTTATATCTTTCCATATCTTTTTCTAAAAAGAACTCAAAATGGGATCACGTTGGTTAAGTCACTTTTCAATACTTCATTCTCAACATTATTATGACATATCAGACATGTTAACAGCAGGTCTAGACTTAGCATGATCTTCATTACATTTTGATGATATGCTTAAGATTCAATTAATTAGAATAATACAAAAATGGATAACACTTATTGTATTATGATGCTCCATATCTCTTCTCAAAGCTTATTTGGCTTTCCCCAGATCACCCCAATTTGACTTCAACCCCCTGATATTTGGTCAAAATATTTTTATGACAGAACCGTTAAATTTATTTAATATTTCTTTTCAAAAACTTCAAACATATTGAGGTTGAACATTGGACATACACGCCACGCAAATTGGACTTACAGGCCTTTCATTCAGAATGTTTAAAGGACTTATATTATTGCCTCCACCCCTGTAGTTCTATAGTTAACCTTCATGTTTGCATTTTCTTTCAAAATGATTGAACATAACAACTTTTGGTTGAAAATAAACATTTTGTTCACATTTGTTCTCTGTCATATGTATAAAATGAATCAATTTTGGTGACCAAATACCAACAGGCTTGTGTATGACTGGATAGTTGTAAGTTTTGAATATGGATCACTACAACATGATATGAACTCGAACATGATATTTGTGCGGAATCCAAATACCGTGGTGATTCAAGAACAACAATAAGAAAATGTAACATCTCGTTTTCTCGTTTCGGTTAATAAAATAAAAATATGAGTTATTATGAGTCGGGCTAGTGTTGGGTTAAATAGATATGAATTATGGACTTGGATTAAAAAGAAAGAAAGAAATTAAGACCATGGGCTTAAGCCCATGACCCATCATATATAAACAATAATTACCCATTAATTGATTCATTTAACATATTCCATACACCACCCAAAACACACACTTAAGTTCTCTCTCTCTAGTTTCTCTTTTTCTCTCTAGCAGAACCTAAGGGTAAACCGAGCACCGATCCTAGGTAATGATAGTATGATATTGTATGAACTCAAACCCCTTAGATTTAGTCACGAAGCGATGAGTCGACACCTTTAAACCAATAAAGTCATGAGATCCGGGTGGAATCGGGTATGAGCCAATCAAAAGATGAGCCTAGGGGTCACCCTATCTCAGATCTGGATCGAACGGGTCAAAAAAAGGTGAAAACGGTGCAAAAATACTCTTTTCTGGCCACTGCCCGGTTTTTCAGCGGTGACGGCGCTGGAAAGGCGGCGGGTACGAGGTTAATAAAATGTCAGAGAATGTTTCTGACATTCTCTGACCAAACCCTAATTCGTTAACGGAGATTTAACGAGCTAGACTTAATTCGTGAATTGATTCGTTAATGAAAGAATGACGAACTAGCCCTAGTTCGTTAAGTCCAAATCGTTATGATGATGACTAGTTCGTTAAGTCCAATTCGTTATGATGATGACTAGTTCGTTAAGGTCCAATTTGTTATGATGATGACCAGCTCGTTAAGGTCCAATTCGTTATGATGATTTTACCAGTTCGTTAAGGTCCAATTCGTTATGATGATGACTAGTTCGTTATAAGGTCCAGTTCGTTATAATAGTCAGTTCGTTATGACGTTACGAATGGGTTCATTCGTTATGAACTCCATTTGTTAAGGGACTGGGATGAATTGGAAGTTTGAAAGAATTACAGAATGGTCCCTTGACATAAAAAAGAATGAATTAACTAGAAAGAAGCCCTAGAACTTTTAAGTTGGCAAATTAAATAATAACTTAAAATCCTAATGGAAAATGTGTTAAGACATCTTGACCCTAGCCAAGGGCTCTGCCCCTTGGACCCTGCTAGGGGTTGCCGCCCCTAGAACCCTGCTGCCAGGGGCGCTGCCCCCTGACCCCCGTTCGTTGATGGTAATAATTAAACTAGAAACATGATATGGGTAGTAATAGTTAACTGATACGTGTAATTATTATACAGTTAGTCGTGCACAGCTCAAGAAAGGAATAACCATTAACGGTGAACGCAACCGAGTTCAGGTGAGTTTCTATCCCCTTTCCTTGTTGTGTTTTCGAGCCTGTGTGCGTAGTCGATGTGATAGTTAATACACTTACCTTAAATGGTAAGTGTATGCCATGTATGATTTGTATGTTACTTATGTATATCTTAAATGTGAATGAGAGCTTGTTGGTGCGTGAACGATCTTCGGATATTGCATGCACTACTGGGCGGTGGTTTGATGATATGGTTTTGGATATGAAGAATGAATAATGTATGTACGAATGAGACTTACAATTACATATATAGAAAGGTATGGCATGATAGTAGGAAAGAAAGGGAGACCGGGCCCTAATAATATCCGAGGATGGAGGGTACTAGACCCTAATAATATCCGAGGATGGAGGGTACCGGAACCTAATAATATCCGAGGAAGAAGGGTGACCGGACCCTAATAATATCCGAGGTATGTAGGTCGAAATGCTCTTTATAATGTAAAGTTAGTTATGAATATATACGAAAGAATGATGCACTGGTTATGTATGTAATGTGTACCTTCGGGCACGTATATGTGTATGTAAAGTAATTTATGCGATTAATTAGAACTCACTCAGCGTAGCTGACTTTTAGTATGCACGCAGGTGAGTAAATTTAAACAGTTTGCTTGATGAAGGCACATGCCATGGAATTGAAGATACTGGAATCTCAGGGAAATGTTATGATGTTTTGAGACTATTTTTTGTGTTTAAATGACTATAAAATTTTTGTTAAGACAATATTTGAAAGTTATGTAATATATTATGGTTGAAGATTTAATATTCCACGAAAGTTTTAATTAACTATGATAATAGAACTGTGTTTATGAGTAAATCCAACGTCCAAAGTGGGGCACCGGTAACGGGGCCTTACAAGTTGATATCAGAGCAAAGTTCGAGATATTTTAGCATCCTACATGCTTAGAGTCGAACAGAGAATGGGATTAAAGTAAGAAAAGAAAGAAGATGTCAGTTCAAGAATGCTATGTGTCACTCAAGCAAGCTCAGTAAAGCTAAATGTATGATTAAATAATGTATGTTAATGTTAGCTTAATTACTAACGAAAGGATATGTGAATGTTAGGGATAAGTTTAATTGATTAACTGTTTAGAAGTAGAATTAGCACAAATAGACTCATAAAGGGAAGTGTATAACACACGAAAAGTAATATGATCAGCTAATCACAGTTGGCCACTGTTGTTACCTGTTAGCCTTACTATCCTTGTACTAAATGGTGCCTTAAGTGATAACGTTTGTATTTCCTTTTAGAATACAAATGGCTGGAGCAAGAAAGGTCGACATACAAGGTGGTCGTACGGGACGTCGCGGTAGGCCACGTATTGTCCGAGAACCTACTATAGAATCTGCTGCTAACACAAGGGAAGAAGGAAGCGCCACTGGTAGAAATCCGAGGATGGAGGCTACCGGAACCTAATAATATCCGAGGAAGAAGGGAGACCGGACCCTAATAATATCCAAGGTATGTAGGTCGAATTGCTCTTTATAATGTAAAGTTAGTTTTAAATATATATGAAAGAATTATGCACTGGTTATGAATGTAATGTGTACCTTCGGGCACGTATATGTGTATGTAAAGTAAGTTATGTGATTAACTAGAACTCACTCAGTATAGCTGACTTTTAGTATGCACGCAGGTGAGTAAATTTAAGCAGTTCGCTTGATGAAAGCACATGCCATGGAATTGAAGATACTGGCATCTCAAGGAAATGTTATGATGTTTTGAGACTATTTTTTGTGTTTAAACGACTATAAATGTTTGTTAAGACAATATTTGAAAGTTATGTAATATATTATGGTTGAAGATTTAATATTCCGCGAAAGTTTTAATTAACTCTGATAATATAACTGTGTTTATGAGTAAATCCAACGTCCAAAGTGAAGCACCGGTAACGGGGCCTTACAAATTGGTATCGAGCAAAGTACGAGATTTTTAAGCATCCTACATGCTTAGAGTCGAACAGAGATGGGATTAAAGTAAGAAAAGAAAGATGATGCCAGTTCAAGAATGCCATGTGTAACTCAAGCAAACTCATTAAAGGTAAAGGCATGATTAAATAATGTATGTTTATGTTAGCTTAATAGCTAAAGAAAGGATATGTGAATGTTAGGGATAAGATTAATTGATTAACTGTTTAGAAGTAGAACTTAGCACAAATAGACTCATAAAGGGAAGTGTATAAGACACGGAAAGTAACGTGATCAGCTAATCACAGTTGGCCACTGTTATTATCTGTTAGCCTTACTATCCTTATACTAAATGGTTGCTTAAGTGATGACGTTTGTTTTTCCTTATAGAATAGAAATGGCTAGAGCAAGAAAGGTCGACATACAAAGAGGTCGTACGGAATGTCGCGGTAGGCCACATATTGTCCGAGAACCTTCTATAGAATCAGTTGCTAACACAAGGGAAGAAGGAAGCACAGCTGGTAGAAATCCGAGTAATAACGAAGGGTATCATCTTGACCCTGCTATTCAAGCTGCCATTGCTCAAGCGGCAGCAGCTGCTGTGAAGAACTGGAATCCTGAAAAGTCTGATGGAGGCCATGCGAGGACTGCTGAGAAGACTGGGGAAAAGAGTAAGAAAGATGATGAAGGAGAGAAGGGTGACTTAAGTGAAGTTCGATCTGTGAAGAGAGGCCAAGGCGGGTATAACTACAATTCGTTCAAAGTTTGCGACCCACCGAAGCTTAGGGGACGCAATCGCTACTCTCCAATGGATAACCACAATGGATAAGGTTATTCGGATTAGCGAGTGCCGTCCTGATCAAGTTGTGGGTTATGCCACCCAAACATCTGGTGATGAAGCCATGTTCTGGTGGGAATCTGTTGAACTGAGGAAGACCCGGGAGGAGATCAAAGCTATGAGGTGGGACGATCTGAAGGAATTGGTAACGAAGAGGTTTTGTGCGGATGCGGAGGTTGAAAGGGTTGAAATGAAGTTCTTGAGTCTGAAAGCGGGTAAGATGATGCACCGCGAATACACCACTGAATTCAACCGCATGTCACTGTAGGTGCCAGACATGGTGAACACTAAGGGCAAGCGGATCATGTGTTCATTAGGGGACTGCCGCAAAATGTCCTTGTCTTGGTCAAAGCCAGTAGACCTGGAAATTTTGATTTTGTTGTAGGGATCGCGGAAATGGTTTACGATGACTTGTCGGCAGATGATGTGGTGGCGGAAGAGAAGAAAGATAAGAAATGGGTCGCTCCTGCTAAACGACCCGGTACTCAGTTATGGAACCCTAAGGACAAGAAGCAGAAGGTGTGGGAGAAAAAGAAATGCAAGACATGTGGAAAGGTGCATGGTGGCGAGTGCAAGTGGGGTACTGCTTCGGATGTGTGTCACGAATATGGAAAGGCTCATGGTGGAGAGTGCAGGCTTGGGACAAATGCCTGCTATTAGTATGTGAAGGTAGGGCACTATGCTAACGAATGCATTGTGAAACCCACATGCTATAAATGTGATAAGACTGGGCATATGGCAAGGGAATGCACCGAGAGAGAAGCTGGAGGAAGTGGAAAGAAGGATGCAGACCAAGAGAGGCCAAGGACTAGAGCCTACATACTGACTCAGGAACAAGCCAAACAGATTCCTGATGTTGTGACTGGTATGTTTTTAGTAAACGGTATTTCTGCTTCAGTATTATTTGATTCGGGTGCGAATAAAAGTTTCGTAGCTACACCATTTAGTAAATTAGCTAAAATGAAATGTTTTCGAGTGTCTGAAACTTTCATTATAGAAACCGCTAGTGACACTTCTGTTAAAATAACAAAAACGGTTAAGGACTGTAAGATAGAGTTAGAGGGACATGAGTTCCCTGTTACTTCGTATGTTATGACTTTTGGAGGGTTCTATGTAGTTTTTGGAATGGATTGGTTATTCGAATATGAAGCTCACATAGTGTGTAAGAGTAGGATAATAAGGTTAAAGTCCTTGGATGGTAGTACACTGACGGTTTATGGTGATAAGGAAAGTTCCGGGCTTAATGTCATTTTGATGATAAAAGCCGGGAGTTTGTTAAGGCGAGGGTGAGGTGCCTACCTGCCGTATGTTGTCAACGCTATGGCCGAGACAAAAGAAATGAAAGATGTTCCTATCTTGTGTGACTACCTAGAAGTATTACCTGAGAATCTTCTGGGGTTACCACCGGAGCGTGAGATAGAATCCAGATAGATTTAGTACCAGGAGCCAAGCCCGTCGCGAAAGCACCTTACCAACTAGCACCATCCGAGATGAAAGAATTGATGTCCAAACTGCAAGAACTCCTCGACAAGGGTTTCATTAGACCAAGTGTATCCCCGTGGGGCGCACCAGTGTTATTCGTGAAGAAGAAGGATGGAAGTATGAGAATGTGCATAGACTATCGCGAGTTGAATAAGCTTACGGTAAAGAATAGATACCCTTACCAAGGATTGATGATCTGTTTGACCAATTGCAAGGTTCAAGTTGGTTCTCACAGATAGATCTCAGATCAGGCTATCATCAGCTGAAGGTGAAAGAGGCAGATATCCCAAAAACAGCATTTCGGACACGGTATGGACACTACGAGTTACTCATGATGTCATTCGGTCTAACGAATGCTCCCGCAGCATTTATGGACAAAAAGGAATAGGGTGTGTCGGCCAATGTTGGTTAAGTCAATTTTCATCTTCATCGATGATATATTGATTTATCTAAAAAGCGAGTTGGATCATGCCGAGCATCTGAGAGAAGTATTGGAGACTCTGAAGAAAGAAAAGTTCTATGCTAAGTATTCGAAATGCGCGTTCTGGTTGCGAGAAGTGCAATATTAGGTCGCGTGATAAATCCTGAAGGGATTACCGTTGATTTAGCTAATATTGAGGCGATAACGAATTGGAGGACTCCACAAAATCCGACTGATATACGAAGCTTCTTAGGGTTAGATGGCTACTATAGGAGATTCATCAAAGGTTTTTCCAAGATAGCCGCATCGTTAACCGGTATGACCCGAAAGTCGGTAGTACTCAGTTGGGGTAAGTTTCAAGAAGAAGCTTTTGAGGAACTAAAGAGAAGACTCACACAAGCTCCAATCCTTGCCTTACCCGATGGTGACGAGGATTTGGTGGTTTGTACTGATTCTTCGCATCGTGGGTTGGGTTACGTGTTGATGCAACGAGGAAAAGTGATAGCTTACACGTCTAGACAGTTGAAAGTCCATGAGAGTACTTATCCGAAGCATGATTTAGAGCTAGCGGCAGTAGTGCATGCTCTTAATATATGGAGGCATTATCTGTACAGTACTAAGTGTACTATTTACACGGATCATAACAGTTTAAAGTACTTCTTCGAGCAGAAAGTGTTGAACATGAGACAGAGAAGGTGGCTAGAATTGATAAAAGATTACGACTGCGACATTAAGTATTATCCTGCTAAAGCTAATGTAGTGGCCGACGCGCTTAGTCGTAAGAATGAGGAAGTCATTGCAACAGTGAAGTAATGCCAGCTGATTATGAATTCAAGTCTTTTTGAAGAAATCATCAAGGTGCAGACTGAAGTATTGTAGATGAAGAATTAGTGAAGAAAGAAAGAATCTTCGGTCAGCAAAACGAGTTGATGGAAAACACTCATGGTGTTAAGACTAGTTTTGACCGTATGTGGATCCCACGCCATGGAGATCTTAGAGGTCGAATCTTAGACGAAGTTTATAAGTCAAGGTATTCAATTCATCCAGGAACCACGAAGATGCACCAAGATTTGAAAATAGATTACTGGTGGCCATGAATGAATAATGATGTAGTAAATTATGTCAGTAAGTGCTTAACTTGTTTACAAGTCAAGGCTGAACCTCAGAAGCCTTATGGAAAAATACAACCGCTGGAGATACCTGATTAGAAATGGGAACACATCACCATGGATTTCATAACTAAGCTACCTCGTACAGCTAAGCATCATGATACCATCTAGGTGGTTGTGGACCGTTTGGCCAAGAGTGCTCACTTTCTGCCTATAAAAGAGGTTGTATCTATGCATGGAGTACCATTATCAATCGTGAAGCTATGGGAATGAGATTGAACATCAGTACGGCATATCATCCTCAAACAGATGGACAGTATGAAAGGACGATATAAACCCTTGAGGATATGCTATATACTTGTGTCTTAGACTTTGGAGGAAGTTGGGATGATCATCTGCATCTGGCAGAGTTCTCCTATAATACAGCTACCATTCAAGTATTGGTATGCCACCGTTTGAGATGCTTTATGGTAGATGATATAGAACCCCAGTATGTTGGGGGGGTGGGGGAGATCGGTCAGAAAGAGATGGGAAGTTTGGAAGTTGTGCAAGAAAATTCTTCAAAGTTCGATCAGATCAAAGCAAGAATGAAAGCGGCTCAAGACCAATAGAAGTCGTATGCTAATAAGTGGAGATGACCAATTGAGTTTAACGTTGGGGACAATGTGATGCTCAAGGTCTCGCCTTGGAAGGGAATTATTCGTTTTAGGAAGAGAAGAAAGCTAAGTCCAAGGTACATTGGACCGTTTAAGATCGTAGATCGTGTGGGTGAAGTGGCTTATAAGCTAGATTTACCTGAGGAATTAGAAGGAATTCATTCAACCTTCCATGTTTCTCGTTTGAGTAAATGTCTGGCATATGACACGTCTCATGTACCATTAATGGACGTTGAGGTTGATGTACAGTTGAACTACATCGAGCAACCGATAGAGATAGTCGACCGCAAGGAGAAACAACGTCGTCATTAAGTTATCCCTTTGGTAAAGGTGATATGGAAGCACTGTAAGGGATCAAATGCCACTTGATAAGTTGAAGAAGAGATGAGCAAGTTTTATCCAGATTTGTTTATGTAATAGTTAGGTTTCGGGGACGAAACCTCTTCAAGGAGGGAAGACTTGTAATATCCCGTTTTCTCGTTTCGGTTAATAAAATAAAAATATGAGTTATTATGAGTCGAGCTAGTGTTGGGTTAAATAGATATCGGTTATGGACTTGGATTAAAAAGAAAGGAAGAAATAAAGATCATGGGCTTAAGCCCATGACACATCATATATAAACAATAATTACCCATTAATTCATTCATTTCACATATTCCATACACCACACAAAACACTGACTTAAGCTCTCTCTCTCTAATTTCTCTTTTTCTCTCTAGCCGAACCCAAGGGTAAACCTAGCACCGATCCAAGGTAATGATAGTATGATATTTTATGAACTCAAACCCGTTAGATTTAGTCAAGAAATGACGAGCCGAAACCTTTAAACCGTTAAATTCACGAGATCTGGGTGGAATCAGGTATAATCCGATCAAAAGATGAGCCTAGGAGTCACCCTAGCTCAGATATGGATCGAAAGGGATAGAAAACGGTGAAAACGGTGCAAAAATACGGTTTTTCGGCCACTGCCCGGTTTTCCGGCGGTGACGGCGTCAGAAAGGCGGCGGGTACGAGGTACGAGGTTAACGAAATGTCAGAGAATGTTTCTGACATTCTCTGACCTAACCTTAATTCGTTAACGGAGGATTAACGAACTAGCCTTAATTCGCGAATTGATTCGTTAATGAAAGAATGACGAACTAGCCCCAGTTCGTTAAGTCCAATTCGTTATGATGATGACTAGTTCATTAAGTCCAATTCGTTATGATGATGACCATTTCGTTAAGGTCCAAATCGTTATTATAATGTCCAGTTCATTAAGGTCCAATTCCTTACGATGATATCCAGTTCGTTAAGGTCCAATTCGTTATGATGATGACAAGTTCGTTATAAGGTCCAATTCGTTATAATAGTCAGTTCGTTATGACGTAACGAATGGGATCATTCGTTAACAACCCCATTCGTTAAGGGACTAGGACGAATTGGAAGTTTGAAAGAAATACAGAATGATCCCTGGACTTACCAAAGAATGATTTAATTAGACAGAAGCCCTCGAACTTTTAAGTTGGAAAATTAAATAATAACTTAAAATCCTAATGGAAAATGTGTTAAGACAGCTTGACCCCATCCAGGGGCTTTGCCCCTTGGACCCTGCTAGGGGCTACAGCCCCTACAATCCCGCTGCCAGGGGCGCTGCCCTCGGACACCCGTTTGTTGAGGGTAGTAATTAAACAAGAAACACGATATGGGTAGTATTAGTTAATTGATACGTGGAATTGTTCCAGTTAGTCGCATACAACTGAAGAAAGGAATAACCATTAACGGTGAACGTAACCGAGTTCAGGTGAGTTTCTAGCCCCATTCCTTGTTGTGTTTTCGAGGCTGCGTGCATACTCGATGTGATAGTTAATAAACTTACCTTAAATGGTAAGTGTATGCCATGTATGATTTGTCTGTTATTTATGTATATCTTAAATGTGAATGAAAGCTTGTAGACGCGTGAACGATAGTCGGATATTGCATGCACTGCCGGATGATGGTTTGATGATATGATTGTTGTATATGAAGAATGAATGATGTATGTACGAATGAGACTTACAATTACATATATAGAAAGGTATGGCATGATAGTAGGAAAGAAAGGGAGACCGGGCTCTAATAATATCCAAGGATGGAAGGCACCAGACCCTAATAATATCCGAGGATAGAGGGTACCAGAGCCTAATAATATCCAAGGAAGAAGGGAGACCGAACCCTAATAATATCCTAGGATGTAGGGAACCGGACCCTAATAATATCCTAGGTATGTAGGGCGAAATGCTCTTTATAATGTAAAGTTAGTTATGAATATATACAGAAGAATGATGCACAGGTTATGTATGCAATGTGTACCTTCAGATTTGTATATGTGTATGTAAAGTAAGTTATGTGATTAACTAGAACTCACTCAGCGTAGCTGACTTTTAGTATTCACGCCGGTGAGTAGATTCAGGCAGTTCGCTTGATGAAGGCACATGGCATGGAATTGAAGATACTGGCATCTCAAGGAAATGTTATGATGTTTTGAGACTATGTTTTGTGTTTAAACGACTATAAGCATTTGTTAAGACAATATTTGAAAGTTATGTAATATATTATACTTGAAGATTTAATAATCCGCGAAAGTTTTAATTAACTCTAATAATATAACTGTGTTTATGAGTAAATCCAACGTTCAAAGCGAGGCACCGGTAACGGGGCCTTACAGAAAAACAATAACAAGATTAGATGATATAGTTTCAATGCATACGATTTTATTATCAATAAAACGTCAGATACATAAACCTATACCCTTCTAAGCACTCTAATAGTTTGATGGTGGCTACCACTTATTAACCCTAACTAATGATTAAACATTAACTATATATACGGTCACCATACAAAAGGCTCAATGGCGAAACCCCACCAAGTGAAAATTAGCCTAACCGAAATCCATAGGGATTTCGGTATTACATCATCATAACTATAATACAATTTGATATGCGTATTACACCACCAACTCGTCTTCGTTTATATCACTTTATTCTTGATCATGTCATAGCCTTTTGATAGGCGTCAGTCTAACCAAACCATGACCCAACAATTTCCCCCCTAGACTAATGCTTTCAAAACTTTCAGAATCTTTACTCAGACATGATCAACAACTTCATGTGTCTAGAAAAAACCATTTAATAAAAATTGATTTTGTGGTTGTTCTTGCACGCATAGTGATTAGTTGGACATACGAACCGAAGTCATGAATGTCCTGGGATTCCCTTGAGCATCAACACAGGTGACCTCTTGCCAACTCATGTCTTTACCATCATCTAAGAACATATATGGTTTTACAGGTTTGGTTTGTCAAGTCATAACTTTCCAAATCTGTTTTGGTTTAGTAAATCATGAAAGAATAGACTTTGGAGTTGAACTTGTTGAAATAGAGCTCTCAAAACTCTCAACACTGTTTGATTTTGCAAAATTGAATTACCCTTTACCATGTTTAAAATCATTTAAGTGCAAACCTGTCATGTTAACCTTGAACCCTTGAGTGCTCTTCACCTGAACAGTCTTCCTTTTTATTGTACGGTATGGACACTCGTTTTCCAGATTCCCACCATACCCACATGCGAAGCACACCTTCATTCTCTGATTTTTCTTTGCTAAGTTCCAATCACCATTAGAAGGTTTAACTCTGGAATTCCATTCCGTAGATGTTTTAGGCGAGACCCATTTCATCAGCTTAGATCGAGACTTTCTTTTGAATGCAGTCACTTGATTATTCAAGTAATAAGGTACGTAAAACCGATGAACACAGTATCTGTCTATGTGACCCGGAGTGCCACAATGGTAACCCGTTTGCCTTTTAGCACTAGCAGCACCTGGTGAACTGCCAACCTTTCTAGGGTTCTTAGTTCATTTTCGAACTTCTTTAACCTTGCAAAGCTTTTCACACAAAACCTCTTCAACATCGTCATTCTGGCTATAACAATTCTTAATGTCAACATTTTCAGCACATGAAGTAGAAACAACAAGATCGTTAACACTTTGAAGACCAGACTTGATTTCCTCTAGGGATCCTGATCCAACAGTTTCAGATTGAACCTGTTTACCATACTTCATGTCTTTTAACTTTTCATCCCGCTCTTTGGTAAGAGGAAGACTAGTATAGTTGTCATTATATGGTGGTGGTGGTGGTGGTGGGGGGGGGGGGGTACTTGAATATATCTTATACCCTCACCTTCATTCTATTTCCATCATAACTGATTTTCAATCATGGAATTGACTACCTTACTGTAACCATCAAACTTTCTAAAGTCTAGTTCAGCCATTTTAAATTTATTAGTTAGATTTGAAACTTCTAATTTAAAGGCCTCCAGTTCAGTAGTTAATTCAACAATTTTCTGTTCGGCATCTAGATGGTGACAACATTTCAAACTAAAATCAGATTTTTGCTTTGAAAAATCCCTTTTCTGTGCCTCAATTTTATCCGGATAAGCTTTTTCGTTTTCCTTAAGGGTGTAGTTTTAACATTTGACCCTTTCCGTCTCCCTTATCATATTGGAACTTGCTAATGTATTTGAATCTACATCAGCAGGCGAAATCTTCATGCTCTGAAAAACTGCCGGTGAGGGAGCAGCCTGATTAAGAGTACTTCTAAACATTGAAAAAAGTTGTGGAGAATCCATTTAGTAATTAAATAATTACTCTGATTTTCCCGCCAATTTTTTTTCTGAAAAATATGATCGCCAAAATTTTCAAGAAATATGTCCAACTCAAAAGAAGTGTCTAGGAAAAATTTCGTTCAATAAAAGTTTTCTTGATTTTCCCACCAAAAGTATCACTGAAAATCACCGAAAAAAAATAATTGTGCCAAAATTTTCAAGAATGAAGTCTCACTTATAAGGAGTATTCAGGAAAATTTTCGTTCAAGAATTTATTTATATATTTTTACGAAGAACCTCTTGACCGAGAACTTAAAAGTTTGACCGAGACCTCTTGATGATCGAGAACACAACCGAGAACTCTTGATGGCCGAGAACAACCAAGACTGAACGAGAACTATCAAAAATTGACCGAAAACTATGGAATCAAGCCGATAACCCATAAAAATGGCCGAGAACAATGGGTTTTATGTCCTGATTGGCCAAAAACGGTGACTATTTGATAAGCTAATTGGAATCTTTGACCAAAATACCCAAAATCAAGCAAGATTGCCTGAAAACAAAGTTTTCTGATTCAGATTTGCTACCAACTAACTTCCGTGAATTATGGAATTCAAATATTTTTCAAATCAATCAAATCTATAACCAAAAGTAAGTCTTTTCTCCTCTGATGAACAGTTCGCCAAAAAAATCACCCCAAACACCAAGAACACCCGAAATAACAATGAATCAGCAGATCTTGAATCGTTTGATATCACAATCGAGCCTAAAATAGGTCAACAGGCTCTGATATCAATTGTAAGTCCCGAATCTGGATCACTACAATATGATATCAACTCGAACACGATATTTGTGCGGAATCCAAAAAAACTGTGGTGATTCAAGAACAATAATACAAGAAGCAATAACAATATTAGATGATACGATTCAATGCATACGATTTTATTATCAATAAAACGTCATATAAATAAACCTATATCCTTCTAAGCACTTTGATAGTTTGATGGTGGCCACCACTGATTAACCCTAACTAATGACTAAACATTGACTATATATAGGGTTACCATACAAAAGGCTCAAAGGCCAAACCCAACCAAGTCCAAACTAGCCTAACCATCATAACCATAATGCAATTCTCCAACTCGTCTTCGTTTATATCACTTTAGTTTTGATCATGCCATGGCCTTTTGATATGCGTCAGTCTAACCAAATCGTGACCCAAAAGTAGTTACTTTTCTCCCTATCATTTGGAGAGATGTATCTTGGAACGTGCATATCCAACAGTGTATCTCCACATTAAGATCAGCATTTTCATTATATTTATATCACCTCAGTTTTTACACATCATGGAAAGCAACCATACATACCAATTATCACACCCCGAAAACCTTTATTTAAACAGCGGAAGATTTTGACCAAGTCTTTCGGGTGGTGACAGACGTCGTTTTAGCCAATCACATTTAACAATAGATTTCTAATGAATGTTGAACTTTATTTAACCATCAGAGCTATTACACGTGTCATATTACATGGTCTTCAACTCAAATTACTAGTTCAACATAAGATCAACATTTTTCATTCAAACACATGCCACTATTTTCCCAAGCTCTTCGCGAAGCTTCCAAATTTCATTTAATTACCTGAAACGCATATTAAAATAACGGTCAACACAATGTGTAGGTGAGTTTCCCTTTATAACAAAATAGCCCATATATATATATATATATATATAAATGAATCGAAAACAAACATCCATATAATGATCTTCTGTCATTATATCCAATATCAATACGTGTGTAATCGTTACTACACCCCGAATTATATCTAAAATATTTAGTGTATAATGGTCTACCGCCATTATATCACCAATCCGTGTGAATGATCCACCGTTATTACATCACAAAAAAATAGGCATTCTACTTCTTAAACAAATCGTGCTGTTGTAGACGAGCAAAGAATACAACATTACGTATGACTATCATAGTTGATAACACGATACATAGCAGACTCAAAATATACCCACTTTAAACCCAACACGATTGGAAGTGGGGGGGGGGGGCATCACCCCGATAGATCTAGTGATCTACCCATACTTTTGTGCCCCTTTCTAGGGTTAACCGTTATTTAGCCAACTAGACTCATCCCGGGTTTGACACGGTTTGTAAAATAAAATGCCTTTAAATATCAATGAAATCCATATGTAATAAAGAATGTGTTTTTTTTCCCAAAACACAATTAAATATCGATTTGAAAACAATTCCAGTTAAAAATCGAGGGGGGTTCGATAGAGAAACTCACGGTTTGTAGCTTTTCGTTCCAAAATCCCGTGTCCTGTATTAGTACACGTTTTGTTAATAAAAACTTAGTTGTTATATAAAAATCTTTTTAGCTTATTAGTCCTAAATTAGTGTCCACATAAGCAATTACTAAACAATTAAAATATATTAATATAATAAAATATTTTAAGTTTCAGTTGTTGGAAAGTTATAAGAATATATTACTCTTTTATTTTTCATAAGTCTTGTTGGTTTCGTCGGTTTTGTCGGTTTTGTGTTTAAAATGAACCGTTTCGGTTCTTCATTTAAAATGTAACTTATAAGTTATGTAAGGTAATTTTTACATACATATTAATCAAGTTTTACAAGTTAACTTGTGAAAATATATTATTTTCATTTTTGTTAATATTTTCTTAAAATTGCAACTTTTTAACGTTTTCGTGTCGGTTTTCGTGACACGACCCGTTTTAGGCCTAAGTTTTATTATCTTGTCGTTCGCTCATGTATTAACTTATGTTATACATGAGTATTTTACAACTTTAGGGGCTGTTCTAAAACAATCCCTAGTAGTCGTGTCGGTTTCGTTTAAAAAGCCTATTTTTCGACCGTTAACGTTACCGACAAGCCAAATAAATTGAACAAGTTTATACTAATCATCTTATGAACTAAACACATATATAATGACACATAATTCTCCATAAATTGTAGTATTGACCATATAAGTCAATAGGACCCGTTTAATCGAGTTTTAGGTTCCTAGTTCATATTCTAGGTTTTATTTACATTGTTACTAATTAAGCTTGTTATTTTTATATGTGAAAGTAATATTAATTACTTTTAAAAGTCTAGATCTTTAACCTATTTTGTAAGTTCATATCAAGCCAAAATCTTACTTTTCAATAAACAGTTCTTATTCAATTTTGGAAGAATCTAAGTTTATGATTCAAGTATATTTCTTTTCAATAAAGTTAAGTATGAACTTTTTGAAGATTCCATGATTAATATCTTTTACATTATTCCCATCTTTATCAATCTTTAATCAATCATTCAAATCACAAGATCATGGATTTTTATAAATATTCTAAGTGTTGTTCTAATAAAGTTTTCTAGTATAGTAACTTTTAATACTTGATAATTCTAATTGATTTAATTCTTCCACTTTCGTTAAATACAATTTCAAATTTAGTTCATTCAATTAGCTTGATAGGGTTTCATGAATCCTAAGTATTATATTCATATTTTTTTCTTGTAATTCACCATTCAACAAAGTTTCTATATCTAGTAAGTTGTTATCCAATTAAACAAATGTGTTAACTATTCCAAGTTTCCAATTATACACCTTGTTTTAGTTTAAGGTTGTTATTAATCACATTTTGATTACCTTTATCACAAGTATTCACATAAAGATCAAATTTCAATTTTTCTTAAATTAAAGTTTCCTTATTTAGTAACTTTTACCAATCTTTGTTAATCTTCAAGTTCCAACTATTAATTCTAGCATATAACCTATCTTACTATCAATTAAGTTATCCCATATCAATTTTTGATTCAATAATTCATCCAAAACCTTTTGATTAATCCAAAACCAAAAAAATCCCCAATTTTCACTTTATGAACAAGTTCTTGTTTTGGTTTATTTCTAACAACAATCTTCAATAATTCAAATCCATATTATCAATTATTGATTCATTAGTCATCGTAAATCCATTAACAACAAACCCACCCTAATATTATGTTCATTCAAATTTGTATCAAGTATTTAAGATATTCACAACACTTAGAATCACATTTAACCATCAATGTAGGATCCTTAGGATGTATGTATTCATGTGTAAATGAGCTTCACCTTCCCTCATACACATACATACATACCGGCGGTCCATATATACACCCACACATTATCCATATTTTCATCTTTCAAGCTTTAATCAAACACAATAACAACTAATCTCTTATCCTTAATCCTATTAATCAACCTTAAATCATACTTACTTGTTTTTGGAGATTCTGGAAGATGAAGATATTGCTAAGAATAAGTGAAAGTAATGTGTTTTGAATGTGAGTATGTGATGGTGTGTTTGTGAAGTGTGTGTGGGCATATATATATAGGAAGATGAGCACATGGTTTTTCATGTAAAACCGTGGGTTGGAGACATGGTTTAAGTTAAACAATGGGTTAAATCCATGGGTGGTGGCACATGGGTTTGGATTAGTGAGTATGTGTTTAAACAATAATCTTAAGTTTCCGTTTTAACGTATAACGAACTTTAGCTAATCAATCGAACTACGTTTCGATTAATTTTTATCAGGTTTGATCCGTTATTGAATTCCTGATAATACAAGCCTACAAAACTAATTTTTAGAAATAGTTGACGTGGGGTCTTTACCGGGTCGTCCACCGACACTCGGTTACTTGTTTTGCAATTTTTGCGATTCGGACTTTATAATATTAAGTTTATATATTGTCTCGACTACTTTAACATGTATTTTAATTTTTCGAGATCATTTAGCCCCTTTAAGGATTTATTTAATTTTTGACTCGTTACCCAAGATTATTCCACGTCAGGCTTGTTACATGGTGATTTTTGCACTTTTTGTTGACTTTGAAACATCTAGATCACTAATAAAGAATATTTTTCTCATAATGATGAAATTTTGTTGCTAATCGAGATTATATTAGTCACGGTTTAGGATAACTTTTAGTATAATGAAACTCATCATTATGAGAAATACTCATGTATAACATAAGTTAATACATGAGAAAAGGACGATATAATAAAACTTAGTCTTAAAATGGTTCGTGTCACGAAACTGACACGAAAACGTTAAAAAGTTGTTATTTTAAGAAAATATTAACAAAAATGAAAATAATATATTTTCACAAGTTCACTTGTAAAACTTGATTAATATATATGTAACAATTACCTTACATAATTTATAAGTTACATTTTAAACGAAAAACCGAAACGGATCATTTTAAACACAAAACCTACGAAACCATTATCTAACGAATTTTAGATAATCAAACGAATCCCGTTTCAAATAATTTTTGTTAGGCTTTGAACGAAATTGGATTCTAGGTAATACAAGCCTAAGAAAATAATTTTTGAAAATAGTTGACGTTGGGTCCTTACCGGGTCGTCCACCAACACTCGGTTTACTTATTTTGCAATTTTTACGATTCGAGCCTTCTAAAATTAAGTTTATACATTGTATTGACTACTTTAATATATATTTTAATTTTTTAAGGCCATTTAGACATGTTTGGGATATTATCTGTTTCTAGGTCGTCACCCGATGTCATTTTGTGTAGTGTTTGCTACGCGACAAAATTGGACTTTTTCAAACTTAATAAAATATATCTCATATATTTTTGAAGTTTTTGGACTAAAATAATATCACCTATTTATTATATTATTTTATTTACGTAAACACAATTATATTAGTCGCGGTTTAGGCTAATTTTTAAATTTTCGTCAACTATTTTCAAAAATTAGATTCTTAGGCTTGTATTACCTAGAATCCAATTTCGTTCAAAGTCTGACAAAAATTATTAGAAACGGGATTCCTTTGATTATCTAAAATTCGTTAGATAATGGTTTCGTTGGTTTTGTCGGTTTTATGTTTAAAATCAACCGTTTCGTTTTTTCGTTTAAAGTGTAACTTATAAATCATGGAAAATACATGTTACAAATATATTAATCAAGTTTTATAAGTTAACTTGTGAAAATATATTATTTTTCATTTTTGTTAATATTTTCTTAAAATAGCAACTTTTAACGTTTTCGAGTCGGTTTTCGCGACACGAACCGTTTAGGACTAAGTTTTATCATCTTTTTCTTCTCCCATATATTATCTTGTGTTATATATGAGTATTTTATAACTTTAAGGGCTGTTCTAAAACAGTCCCTAGGAGTTGTGTCGGTTTCGTTCAAAAAGCCAATTTTTTGACCGTTAACGTTACTGACAAGTCAAATAAGTTGAACAAGTCTACACTAATCATTTAATGAACTAATAACACATATAATAACACATAATTCACCATAAATTGAAGTTTTGATCAAATCACTTCACAAGACACGTTTAACCCAATTTTCAAGTATCTAGTTCATATTCTAAATTTATTAATAATGTTACTAATCAAGTTTTGTTATTTTTATATGAAAAAATATCATATTAATACCTAAATGTCCAGGTTCAAATCATCATATCATTTATGTATAAGTTCAAGTAGTTCATTAATCAATCAAATTATGAATTTCCTAAGTGTTTAACTATCAAAGTTTCCTATTATAGTAACTTTTAATTTTTGATAATCCAATCTAATTCAATCTTTCCACTTTGATTAAGTATAATTCTAAGTTTAATTCATTCAATTAGTTTGATTGGGTTTCATGCATCCTAAGTGTTCTATTTAATTTTGTTCTTTCAATTTGTCATTAAATAAAGATTCCTTATTTAGTAAGTTTTTTTTGCTAGTTCCATCAATGTGTTAACTATTCCATCTTTTTAATCATGCACCCTATCTTAATTCAAGTATGAAATTCATCACATATCAAACACATTCATGCCAAGTATCCATATCAAAATCAAAAATTTCAACTTTTCTTAAATTAAAATTTCCTTAATGAGCGCTTTAACAATATTTGTTAGTCTTCAAGTACCAACTACTGATTATAGCATATATCCTATCTTATTTTCAATTAGATTATTCCATGTCATTCTTAATTCAAAAATCCATCCAAAATCCCTGATTAATCCAAAACCCAAAAATCCCAAATGCTTATAATCAAGCTTACAATCAATGTATGAACTTTAAGATGAATGTATGCATGTATGGGTGGGTTTAATACTTCCCTTTACATATAAATACATACTCACGGCTCATATACACACACAGGTATCCAAAAATTTCAATCTCTAAGATCAATCTCAACCCAAGAACAACCATTCTAACCAAATTAAACATAAAAATTAACTTATAAACTTACTTGTGTTCTTGAAGATCTAATGAGAATGAGATGGATGTGAGTGTGATGATCCTTCCTCCTAGTTCTTCTTCCTAGAAGCCTAACTCCACCATGATCTTGATCTAACTTGAATGTGTGTGTGGTGATTTGAATGTGAGTATGTGATGGTCTGTTTGTGATGTGTGTGGGCATATATATATATATATATATATATATATATATAGGGTGAGGAGGACATGGATTTACAAGTAAAACCATGGGGGGCCATTTGTTTTAAGAAATGAGAAAATGGGATGAATCAATGGGTGGTGGCACATGGGTTTGGGTTAGTAAGTAGGTGTTTAAACAATAATCATAAGTTTTGTTTTAACGTCTATTGAATTTTAGATGATCAAACGAATTCCGTTTCTAAAAATTTTTGTCATACTTTGAACGAAATTGGATTCAAGGTAATACAAGCCTAAGACACTAATTTTTGGAAATAGTTAATGTTGGGTCCTTACCGGGTCGTCCACCAACACTCGGTTTACTTATTTTGCAATTTTTGTGATTCGAGCCTTCTAAAATTAAGTTTATACATTGTCTCGACTACTTTAATATGTATTTTAGTTTTTCGGGATATTATCCGTTTCTAAGTCGTCACCCGAGGTCATTTTGCGTAGTGTTTGCTACGCGACAAAATTGGGCTTTTTCAAACTTAATAAAATATATCTCAAATATTTTTGGAGTTTTTGGACAAAAATAATATCACCTATTTATTATATTATTTTATTTACATAAACACAATTATATTAGTCGCGGTTTAGGCTAATTTTTAGCCGGGTGTCACATTGAGAGGCAGCTTAGCCAATATGATCCCATGTTGAGATCTTTTCAGAAAAAGAGAAAGAAATACATAACTGAAATTTGATCTCTAAATGCACCATTTGCTCATAAACGTTGAATTTTAATGATAAAACTGGTTGAAAATGGTTTAAGACAAAAAGAGTTACATTTTACACCTGAAAAGGTCTGAATGTGTTAATTCTAGCAAGCTTTAATAATTCCTGAACTTTCTAGAAAGCATAGTTGTTTTATAGGATGTTTAGCTCATTCTAGCAATCTTTACACTTGAAAATGTATGATTATGTTAATTTTAGCAAGCTTTCATGATTTCTAAACTATTCTAGCAAACTTAGTTGTTTTATAGGATGTTTAACTCATCCGAGCAATCTTAATGATTGAAGATGTTTGATGTTGTTATTTCTAGCGAGCTTTGATATTTTTGGACTACTCTAGCAAACTTAAATGTTTTGTTTGAATGTTTCATATATTCGAGCGATCTTGATGATTATCTGTACGTAAATGAATTATTCATGTTTTATCGGGTAGACTTTGACAAATATATGCTTTCGAGTAAACTTGAATGTTTAAAAAGTTATATGTTTGTCTAGCACACTTGATAATTATGTGATACATGTCTGAATGTGCGTTACATGTCTGTTACGAGTAAACTTTGTTGTTTTATTTGAAATGTGTATTTGTCTAGCATAGTTCATAATGTTTGTGTTATTTTCTAAAATTACAAGGATTTTCTAGTAAACTTTGTTTACCTAGCAAACTTTATGCTTAGAGCACACTTGACAAATGTTGGCTCATTCCAAGTGTTCTCTCAGCATATTTGTAAACTTCAGAAAATTCCCAGCAAACTTTACTTTTCGAGTACACTTTTTGTTTGGAGCATACTTATTCATCAAATGATAAATAAGTCTTCTCTAGCACACTTTGCACTCTTGAAGTAGTTTCGAGCACACTTTTGTTTTTAAAGTGTACTTGAATGAATAATTGTTACTTTTATAAGTATATCGGGTAAGGTTTGTGAAATTCAGATATTCGAGCAAGGTTTACAATTAGAAATATCTCTAAGTTATTATTTGAGGATTCTTTATTGATTCCTAGTAAGGTTGCCTATTTGATTCATTATACTAGATTATTTGTCTTGTGATTTATTTCTTTAGCAATCTTGTTTATTCGAGTAAGCTTCCTTCATCTTATCCACTTAGTGTTATTTTTAATTACTTTAAATATCTAAACAAATTCTGGAACAAGCAAGCTTTGCAAATGACCATTGCCTAGCAAGCTTTGAAAAAATAAACCTCTCCTAGCAAGCTTTGTGAAAATAAACTTAATCAAGCAAGCTTTATACTAATACATTTAAAAATGAATTTTTGGCACTATTCATGAACAAACGACAAAATGCATTTAAAGCCCACTTTCAAAAGGTATATAAGAGAGACTTAGAGAAATTTTCACATTTCACTTCTCTCTCTTCCCACTCTTGCAATATTGTGTATACATCTCATTACAGAATATCAAACGTTCAACAAATTTCCCTACCTTGAATTTGTCAGCCCTCATATTCCGACTCGGTAAGCATCAATTGACTCTCAATGTCTTCCGACACTGATTATACGGAATTGGGGCTTTAATATTCATCTTAACTAAATTCTCTATTTTTGTATCTAGGTTAACAATTTGTCAAAGCCCAGGTTCATAAAGAAATTCTTTCTTTTCTACTTCAAATTGTTACTTATGACATGTAAAAGTTGTGTACTTTATGACTAATTTCTACTTTGAATGTTTTTTCGGTGTTTTACAGTTATGGCGGCATATATGTTTGAGAAGAAGCACAATATGTGCGCTCTACTCCAAATCACGCCTGATAATCAACCCGTTGCATTGATGATATGGTGGCTACAAAGATCGAATCTATGATTTTCGTTGACAGAGTGCCATGTCATTTATAGAAATTATCAACTGGATTTCTGGCACTAAGCCCAGCTGTACGATGATGCCGGAGGTAGGCGGATAGAGGCTACCGTTGCCCGATAGGAGATAGTAATCATTGAACAACTTATTCAGGAAAGTCTTCAATTGAACGATGTTGTTGAAGCCACAATCCATTTCTCCACAAACCGTTTATTGACTATTTTGTAGGAGACAATGGGATACCAAGGTGATGTATTTGAAGGCCAATTTAAAAAGGGAATGTTCCCTAACCTTTATAGGTTTCTGATACATCACATAGTTCAGGTTTATACACCCAGGAAAGGCTCTTGGAAATTAATGAGTCGTGATCTAGCCAATACCACTGTGGCGGTTGTATTCAGACAGCCATTCAATTTTTCGAAGATGATATTTGATGGGTTGGCTGCGAATTTGAGGAAGGCGGACAAGGATAAATTCTTGGTTTACCCAAGATTCTTGCATATTATATTCAATCAATTGCTACCTGATTTGCCAATCATTGGCACAACACACTTGTTGCAGGATCCAAATGTTTATAAAATGATTGCAAAGTTGGCTTCGACTAGCAACTTTTATCCGGATGCTGAGTTTGATATTTTACCTTGGTTGTTGAACCATGACTTGGAGATAATTTCGGTTCAAGATTCACCTCGTGTGACCTCTGAGGAGGAAGAGGTTAGTGAGGAAGATGGTGATGATGAAAATGATGATGGAGATGATGTTGGTTCTAAGGTTTAAGTCAAGTTGAGTGATATGGTAAAAATCAGAATAAGCCTGAGTCAAGATTAGAAACTAATCACGTTCTGATATTATGTGCTTAATTGAACCTTAATCATATCACTGATGTCTTTAAATCTTTTGTTACAAAAGTTTAAATGGACAACAATATCCATAACCGGCTTAACACCAGGCATAATAAAACTGAAAACCGTGATGGAAGAAAGGATTGATCAATATGATTCCTTGCTCAACTCGCAAAAATATGTGTATTAAATTACTCGTTCTTAGTTTGAATTTTGTCTTGATTACATCTTTTCGTTCATAAAAAAAAAAGATTTTTATTTCGGATTTGTTTTTTTAGATTTTGGTGAATGGTGATTCGGGTCTAGAAATCTAAGAATTGGAATCGAGAGATTGTTTTCGACAAAAATGATTCAAAATGTGATATTTAAATGTTTAAACTGAATTGATCGAGGTCATTAACTTCGACTTGGTTAAATTCAAACCTTTAAATATCAAAAGGCAAAATTGTTTCAAATTTTTCAAAGGATTCATCAAGGTCATTTGTTTGGAATTGATATGGATCGTATGTGTGAAAGTTGTTGGATTTTACTAGTTTGAAACTATCAAAATGTATAAATGATTAACTTATACGGGCGTATAAGTTGTTTTGACTTATACGGCGTATAAGTCATGCACTTATACGGCGTATAAGTCAAACTCTCATACGGGCGTATAAGTATTTCATATATAAGGAGATTATATGTTTCGAGTTCTCATTATTGTTTCAAACGTATAAACTTGTGACTTACACGTTGATTCACTATTCAAATTATTTGTCCGTAAAACTATGTGTTATTGATTTCTTGTTGCACTTGTGGTTGATTCGAACACTACAAATATCTTTAAAGGTATAAATACATGTTTATAAGACAGATTTGTGAAGGGTTTTAGCGATGAACAATACTTTTGATCTTTGGTCTTAATTGGACTTAATTGGATATGTATTCATAGGGGTTTGGTGTGTTTGTGATTATCGATGAGTTTGCAAACCTATTAGACAAAAAATCCATGTCCATTATTGTCTGTTTTGATCAATTGATGACTGACCTAGGTTTGACTATTGAAACGCATAAGTATGTTGAATACTTATACGGCATATAAATTTGGTTAACTTATATGGCGTATAAGATCAAAATACTTTATACGTTCATTTGCTTATCCGTTCATTTCCATTTAACTAAACTTATACTGATGTTGTACTTAAACGGCCGTGTACCTTATGCGTTAATTGATCTTATACGTTGATTGCACTTTTATGTTGATAGCTTACATGTTGATGGACCATATATGTTAGTTGTGGACCTTATACATTTAAACTCATGCTTATACGTTGGTGAATCTTATACGTTTAAACTCATGCTTATGCATGTATACCTGATTTTTATAAAATTGTTATGAAAATTACTAACATGTTATCTGTTTGTTTGATTGTGTATATGCAGATGGTGAGAAGCAAGGATTTTGATGCTAACAATAACATATGTGCTTTTCTTGATGGTTCTGACGACAAGATGGAACCATTTCGAGTCATTTGGCCATTCTTCGAGAGATCAAGGATCTTTAAAGGGATCACAGCAAACACTGTTATTATCAAATATTTGGTTGCTGAATTTTGGAATAATGCTAAACATGAAGAGGAGTGCATAAAGTCTGTGGTCAAAAAGAAGGAAATTATAATGTCTGATCAAGTAATAAGAGATGTGTTGGAACTTGGAGATGAATCTACTGATCCTACGTCATTGGATGAGCGAATGGTGAAAGGTTGTTTGCTAAGGATGGGGTACCAGAATGAATTGGACAAAGGGTTTTTGAAGACTGGGTTATTAAGGTCGTACAAGTTTTGGGTACACTGTTTTAAGCACAAGAAGGGTGGATATGAAGAAATTCTTAATTATCAAATGTGCATGATGACTTCCTTAAGCTTGAACTTAAAGTATAACTTTTCCAAAGTTAACTTTGAGCACATGAAGCTGTATTTTCACAACAAATGGTTGACGTATCCAAGATGTATTAAGCTTATTATAGATCATCAATTTCCTGGTATTGTTAAGTCTGGGAGTTGATGAAGCTAGCTCACATGTCTGTCACTGGGTGTGCTAAGCTTAAGACTTACTGAAAAAGAGATGAGGATCAAATCCTTAAATTCAGAGCTTTGTTTGGAACTTTGCTGAATCCTGATTATGTGGCACCTTCTAATAATAAGTGGAGAAAGGAGGATAGTTACTCTGACGGGAAAAATGAGAATGTGAGAATGCAAGGTTATGTTGCTTTGGGAGGAAAATGGTTTGTGAAATCTGAGGATGCTGAAAGTTTTCAAAGGATTAAAAAGAAGCATAAGCGTGCTGTTAAAACTGATGTTGTTACACCTCCGGCTCCTATTCAAGTTCAACAAGAACCAGTTGTTGATAAATCTGTTTTAGATAAAGAAACAAAGTCTGATAATGAAATTCCTAAGAAAGTATTAGCTAATCCTCGAGAAATTCATGATTATCTTAAAGAACGAAAAACAAAGAAAAATCCTGATGATGATGAAACCTATGTTCCTGAAGCAAGTCAACCTAAGAAGAAGAAACGGGTCAAACATATGGTAAAGAGACCTGGGATTGATAGATGTTTGGTCGATGAATCTGATGATGAAGTCGATTAACTCCAAAGGTGTTCAAGGCACCTGAATCTGAGAAGGCACCTGAAATTGAGAAAACACCTAAGTTTGAGGTGAATCTAGATGATGCAACAGATCATTTATTGAAGACTACAAAGATTACACCAAAAGTTGATGAGTTTATGCACCAAGAAATACCGAAAGCTAATCCCAAAATTTCTCAAACATTTGATCCTAAAGCTTCACAACAGTCATTTTCTGATGTATTTTTGCAGATTGATGGACCTTCAAAAAAAGATGTTGAATTGTTGAAAGAAAGGGTTGCTAATCAAGATGCGAAGATCAATAGTCTTGTTGATGAAAATGCTCGTCTACGAGTTGATAACATTGATATCAAGAAGATATTGGACGAAAGTGAACACAAAAATAATTATTTGACGATTTGCTTGTAGAACACATGAAATATTTTGTTATTATTGAACAAAAGTTGGGTATACGGTTGAATTTTGAAGTTGATCGAGCTGAGGCTGGTAACATTGTATTTGAGAGAGAGTGTATGGTGGTTATATTGGTGCAGCAGAGGCAACTTTTCGAGTAAAATATGACTGGACAAGGCTGCTGATAAAGGCAAATCAAAAATCGAAGAGCCAATTATTGAAATTGTGATTGAAGCTTCTATGCAAGCTGGTGAGTCCAGTCAGATGGATGTATAAATTACTGAGCCTGTGTTGAGTAATGAGACAATTGTAGTTGAACCTGTTGAGCAACCAATTCTTGTTGAAGATGATGTAAAGGTTGTTGAGGAGGAAGAAGAGGATGAAATGTTAGATTTTGGTGATACTGACAATGATGATTTGGATGATGATGACACACCGCAAGGTGGTGCTGGTTCGGTTGCTGGAAAGGCTGATAAGAAATTTGAGCCTGTTGGGGGTAATGTTCAAAAAGATGATAAACCACAGGAATAAAAATCTGAAAATGCACCAACTGAAAAAACTATGGAGGAGTTAGAAGATTTGATTACTTTTAATTTCCGTGTTACAAATATGGAAGATGAGCTGGAAGAGGGGGAGATTTCAGTTGATAAATCTGCTTTGGCGAAACTGTTGGAAGTATCAATTGATGACTTGACGTTTGACTTCGAAAAAGATATTCTTGAACCTGATATTGATGCTGATTTGTTGAATACTGATGTCGAGTTTCAGAAGCAGTCAAGTATGTTGGAGAACAAGAAGAATTTGATACTTTTGATGAAGTGTTCGATGAGGATATTGAGATGGAACCAAATCCAAACAAACAAGCTAACAATTTCAATGAAGACGAGATAAAGAGTTGGTTTCCTGATTGGGTTGAAATTCCAAAGCATGTTTTCAAAAATCCTGTCAAGTATTATAAAAAGACTGGAAAGGATACAACAATGGGTAAACGCTTGAGTATTGCGCATTGCGTATCTGAGCAAGATCAAGAAGATTGGGTTTCGAAGATTATTTGGAGTTCATAACTTCAATAATTTGATGGAACTGAAAAGTCTACCGTGGTTTGATGTGTACGATATCTGTATGCATTATGATTTGTTGTATCAAACGAAGAGTGGTCTGCTTACATTGATATGGGATTTTATGGTGAGAGAAGTGAAACGTGGTTTCAAGAAATGGACACCTCAGTTACCTAAGGTGTTCAAATCAAGAACTCATAAAAATCGGGAAGGAGAGTTGATTAGAAATTTGAGATATACAAAGCCAGAATCGCTTCGCATTATACCGTTGTACCCAATAGAACAAGATTTCATCCTTACTTCCTTTGTTGGTCTTATTTGGCGTTGAATGGTGAAACGAGAATATATTTGGATCGTGGGAATAAATCGTGGTTGATAAATTGTTCATGGAAGGATATTGAGATACTGCATGAAAAAAACATTTAGTGTAATGACGAGAAAGTAAAGACTCAAGCCAAACAGTTTCAAAAGGTTGTGGACTGATGCCATGATAAGAAAATACATTCTCGTAGAGCATGGGAGACCAATTGGAGGGCGGTTAGTGAAGAGCAAGAGAAGTTTGAAGCTGAAAGGGAAGCTAAGCTTAAAGATCAAGTTACAGAGGCTTCTTGGAATAGATTTCAGTATAAATACATGGATGTGTCCAGGCTTACGTCTCAACAATGATCTACAAAGCCTTCGTTGGAGGAAGCAATGAAGGAATATCGAAAGAGAGTATTTGGTATTGATTGAAGACCTAGCAATATCCAAAGGGGAGTTTGTTAGAGAATTAATGTCTAATGCTAGGTCTCTCCCTCAACTGATGAAACATCGGCTGCAGGCTCTATTGAAGACACGGTCTTAGTAACACTATATTGTTGGCTAGCTGACAACGGTTGAGTAGTATCTACTGATTCTGAGGGGTCAATATTCAGCACTGGAGACATATGAGAGTCAGTAGGAGTGTCTTCTTCTTCATCAATAGGAGATGTAGTACCAGCACTTGAATTTTGTGTAGCAACATCTGAAAACACATTAAATGGCTTGATCAGTTCATTATAATCGAATAACCAATCAGGACCAACATGAGCATTAGTCTCATTTTCTTCTAGGTAACGCATGTCAAAAGATTCCACTATCTGCTTCGTTGATTTGTTGTAAACTTTATAGGAAGTACGACCAGCATATCCAATAAAGTAATAATCATCAGCCTTGGCTCCAAACTTTGGAATCGTTTCGAGATTTGGCAGAGTACACGGACATCCAAAGGCTTGAAAGTGTGCAACCGTAGGCTTGTGACCATAAACAATCTCATAAGGAATCTTCATATGAGATTTGTTTATCAGCACTCGATTTTGAACATAACAGGTTGTGTTGACCGCTTCAGCAAAGAAGAACAGAGGTAGCTTTGAATCACAAAACATAGTACTCGCAGCCTCGATAAGAGTTTTGTTCCTTCTCTCAGCAACTCCATTTTGTTGCAGAGTGCGAGCTGAGCTGTACTATATAAGCATTTCTTTCTTGGCACAAACAAATAATTCAATATTGAATTCTTGAATTTGGTGCCATTGTCACAGCGAATACCCTTTAGCTTTAGATTGAGTTGATTCTCCATGAGCACCACAAAGCACTTTATCAATTTTGCAGTTTCACTCTTATTTGACAAGAAAACACCCAAGCGAAATGTGAGTAATCATCAGTAATAACCAGACAATAAGAGCTGCCGAAAAGGCTCAAAAGATGAACTGGACCAAATAGATCCATATGCAGCAATTGAGAAACAGGTTAAATGGTATTAACCAGTTTTGGTTTCTGAGATTTACGATTATGTTTGCCCAAAGCACAAGCAACACATTTCTCAGTTGTTACAAAATCCATGATAGGAAAACCACGCACCAAGTCGTTTTTAGCAAGACGGTTTAGATTTTTAATGTTCGCATGACCATGACGACGATGCCAAAGCATGGCAATATGTTCTGACGCTTTTGAAAATAGACAAGTGATTTCATCAGCAACATTATTTTTCATATCGATCACGTAAGCATTATCTTTTCTTTGTGATTGAACAAGAACACAGTCTTCTAGTATGATGATACCAGGTTTTAAAATTAGACACTCTTTGCTAGTGAAATGGATTAAAAATCCTTTGTCATAGATCTATGAGACGCTGAGCAGACTATTGCAATTCAGGAACAAAATTAAAATTTTCAAATTATAGAAAACCATTACTTAAAGTACCCTTCTGAGTAATCTTCCCTTTCTCTCCTCCAGCAAAGGAAACATATCCACCGTTAAAGTTTTGAACAGTTGGTAGAAGTCTCCTGTCATGTGGCTGGAACAGCCACTATCAACATACCAAGGTCTGATGATATTCCTCCATAGTTGTTCCTACACGATGTGCATGATTAGTTAGTTTTTGGTACCCATTCCATAGTAATGCTAGGTAAACCTAATTTGTCTAAGAGTGTTACGGATTGCCAAGACATTTCTTCCCGATTATCTAAGATCGAACAAGATTGCTTGGCCATTGAAGATTTAGGCAGCCATTCATATCTTATTTTATAAGTACTACAACAAAAAGGGCTTTTTAGGACCTTTGGTGTGGGACACTTGTAAAATAGGGTCTTAAAATATATTTAATAGGACAAACGAATATTTAGGGTCCTTTTACAATATACGCTACAGAACCCTTGTTCTAAAAAGTTATTTTTTAGGATGGATATTTCTTTGGGGTTGTATTATCATATAACTTAATAAGACACTTAAAATGTAAATCCTAACAAAGTAATCTATAAGACATGGAGTTTTTGGTGTCCCATTTTGTGGTAACGTAATAGGAAACTTGATCACTGGAGGTCTTATTATAACAAAAGTTAATAGGACACTTTGTAGTTAAGTCATAAATGTTCGGTGTTATAGGACCCTTTCTAGTTGAAGTCATATCAGAACATAATTAATAGGACATTTTACACTATGGTCTTATAAATTTAACCTTTATAAAACGCTTAATCATTGTGGTGTTATTATAATACACCGTAATTGGAGATTTGATATTTGAGTCATAAAACATCTGTTTTATAGGACGCTTATTCGCTAGATTTTTATTATAACATAACTTAACAAGACACTTGACACTTGAGTCTTATAAGTTTAACCTACATAGGACGCTTAATCATTGTGGTGTTATTATAATACACCATAATAGGACACTTATTCGCTAGAGTTTTAATAAAACATAACTTAATATGACACTTGACACTTGGGTCTTATAATTGAAACCTTTACATGAAGTTTAACCATTTTGGGATTATTATAATACATCGTAATAGGACACTTGATATATGAGTCATAAAACACCAGTTTTATAGTACGCTTATTCGCTAGAATTTCATTGTAGCATTACTCAAACCCAATATCAAAAAATAATCCATATCCCATCAACAAATCTAGATATATGAAATAGATTTCTTAATAGATTTAATCCATTCAATATCTAAAGAGTACATCTTCTGTAACTTACCGATTTCTATGGAAAATAGAATGTGCGTTATTATTTAAGCATTTTCCCTAAATGAGTTTATATATGGTGAAATATTTATGAATAATATTTTAATTGTTTTTATAAGAGATTTCTAACATTGAGAAAAACATGTGTAACTTTGTATATAATTTTTAAACTAATTTATTGAAACTTAAAAGCTAAGGGACTAAAGTCGTAATGATTTTAAAACGTATTGAATTTTATACCTAAACCGGCTACTAGTAAACTTGGAGGGCTGATAGCGTACGAAACGAAAAGTGGAAATCTATTAATCAGACAATTGAAAAGAAACAAAGAAAAGAAGAAAGCAGAAAGCAAAGCAGAACCTGCTTGTCAATGAGCCAAGGAGGCGGTGAAGGGGATCAAAATTCATATCTCAAAATCGTGAGTTGTTCCAATTATGTCTGGTTGTATCACCCCTCCCGATTACTTCAGGTTTGGTAATCGAAATCATTACTTAATGTTGTTAGACACAAGAGTTAGCGCTTTATATGATTCTTGGTTTCAACACGCGATTTGAGTGTCTTCATGCTCGAATTTAGTGTAGAAATCACGATTGTGATATTAGAATGTTTGAATGTTATTGTATAAAAGTAGGTCCAATTGCATGTTGTAGTTTGTATGGAAATTTACGATGATAATGATGGTAGTGATGATGCATGTTGGTGTTTTTGGTTGTTCATGTGAGTTTAAGTTAATAATCTAAGAGGGTAGTTAAATTTGATTGTCGAGGTGTTTAATTCATCTCATTATATGCCAATTTGATTTTAGAGATTATCAATCTTGTTGAGTTGGTTTACTTGTGTTTTTAATTGAATATATAGTGGAGTTGATAACAAAAGCTTGGAACATGTTTACATTAAAGTTTGATGCACACCAAGTGTTTGCTAAAATGCCACAACTAAGAAACTATGAGATTTAAATGGAAAATGTGGCATTAACTTGTGTAGAGATATATATGTATGAATGTATGGTAAAGACCACGTGGGATGTGTTGTTTTATTAGAGGTTTGAATTTTAATAATCTTACATAATACATTGTAGAGCGGTGTGTTGACTTGCAAACTAATTACTTGATACAAAGCTTGGGAATTAACGGAACGGGAAGAGAATTTAAGTATGTTCTATCCTACGGGCGAAGGTGAGTAGTACAACCCCTTATTGTTTGCTATTAACTATTTACATGATATGTAATTACAATGAAACAAGTGTGGTTGTGACAAATTTGGTAAGTTTGTAACTAATTTCATTAAAGGTATTTATGATGTCCACGGTGAATGGTTACAGGCTGGGGTTTATTTCGGTTATTAGAGAGTATCCATTTATTACGAAATTTAGTTTCAACATTCATTAAACAATTGTATAGGTCCTACAAAAGTATTCACATCAAATGGGATTAACTAAGAGGTCAAAGCAGTCCTTTAAAAGTGAATTATTCCTATTGTCCCAACCAGGTCAGCCAGTTTATGGACGTATTTTTGGGGCCCTAAACATTTTATTTTGACATGTTTTTTTGCCAGAGGCTAGCTAACTCAAAATTTATATTGTGTAATTTTTATAGATTTTACTGAAAAACTATGATGTGGTTTTCGGAAATGTTTGTTAACGAAATAAAGAATTTCTACAACAAGGTCAGCCCACTTACAGGTGTCGTTTTAGGGCCTTAATCATTTTAGCTTTTCATGATTTTTATACAGAAGTTGTCTAACATTATAATTGATTTAATGAAATTTTTGGGGATTTTTCTGAAATTGGTTGATGTGGTGTTATGAATATTTTGTTAATAAAACATATATTTCAGCTATATTCTTGATAATCATAGACCGGGTCAAAGGGTTACACATTCAGAAGTTGATTAATAATTTGGATATATGATCTTGTTAGTTTTAGTTGGTGAGTTATATTGATATTTAGGAATGGTTATTTTGTAGATTTTGACTCGATAGTTTTGTTGGGTTTTAACAAGATTATCAAAGCCATATAAACCCATTTATATGAAAAACGCAGCGGATTAATTTGTTTTAAATCTTGTTATATTGATTAATATAAAACCCGTTTTATATGTAAAACCCAAGCCTCAGATCCATATACTAACTACATGCATACCAAAACTATCAACCACAAGGGGTTTATGTAATACAACCTTTCAAGAGGCAAGAAGATGAAGGAGATGACGGTTTGAATGGCTAGCCTTCAATGGAGAAGAGCCTCAAGCTTGTATACCCTCCAAGCCTTCAACAAACACCTTTCTTGCTAGAATTTAATGACTCTTGCACTTGAAAGAAAAAACCATCTTGTGTTCTTCCTCTTGGCCGAAATCAAAGAGAGAGAGAGAGAGAGAGAGAGAGAGAGAGAGAGGATTGAGAGAACAACTTTGCATGTAATGTGGTTGGGTTGTGTGAAATGTGTTGTCACAAGATAGAAATTAATAAGAGAAAATATTTCAAACAAATGTGTGGGAAGTTTCCCCCCCAAAAGTAGGCTGGTCCTACCAGAAATTATTTTCTCTTTTTTCCTGGAAACAGACTAATACCCCATGTACTAGTCTTAAGACTAATATTCCATATACCAGTCATAGGACTAATACTCCATGTATTAGTTCACAGGACTAATACTCCATATGTAGGTTCCTAGCCGGATCTACACAGGAGTATCTCGTAACACGAGGGTGCGGAATCCCCACGTAATACGATACGAGCGTAAGATATATAATACGTTGAACCGATACACAAACACACGTCACAATACTAATAAACACGATTGTATTGCAACACTTCAACACGTGATATCAATAATCACCAAATACACGTTCGTCTTGAGATTCCCCTGAGATAAGCCAAAGTGAGGTTTATATAACCTCGACAACTTCGCCTAACATACTAGGCGAAGTTGTCATAACTTCGCTTGTCTCCAAGTTCGCCTACATCCCAAGCGAACTTGTGTAAAAACAATATTCAAAACCAAAACAAACAATCTAACACGATTACAGACACATACAAAACACGAGATACTGAACTACTGACACTATGCACCAACAGACTCCCCCTTGACAGTAGCTTCATATCTCTATCTTCATTCTCTTGTCTAGTAAACCCAAAAATCTTGTGTCACGTGTCTTCAAGCATGAACCCCCTGTCTTACACAGACAGAGACCACCCTCTGGTACTTCTTGGCTTCATCTTTTCATGCAGGAATGTAGAATATCTTCTATCATTTAGTACCTGCAAATCAGCTTGAGACAAATTTACCAAGTGCATGGGATCATACACTCTCAGAATCTCCTGTTCGTCTTCATCTTTCATAACAGCTTCAGCTGTTTGACTATCAACGTACCACCACTTGAGACTCTTTAAAACATCCTTGGGCATTATCTTCATCGACACTTCTTTCAAACACCGAATCGGCTTATATTTTATCACCATCCAAGGTTTGCCATCAGCTCGCATTCCTCTTTCCTTATCTTCAACTAGCTTCCCTTTCTGTGGCTTTAACAACTCAAACTTCTTCTCTTTCACACTTTCTTTCCACACAATCTTCCCAATTATTCTAGCCATATTGTCATCACTCCTGTTAATCAATCTCAATCTAGCTAAATCCTTCACCTCACACTCAGGAAAGGTATTGAGAGATCTCAACGTCCTCTTAAAACACTGAATCCCATCAAAGCGTTTGATCACAAATAACTTTAACTGCTCATCATACAGCCAGCAAATAATACCCTTCTTCGACTCAGCATACCCTTTGATATTGTAACTCTTTTTGAACATTGTGGAACCGCTGGCTTCATTGTCTTAACAAACCACTGAGCATAGCCTTCTTTCCATCTCGGTTGTTCTTCCCACTCTGACTCATCTGACACATCCATATCCTGACTCATATTCACCTTGTCAACGTCTGGAATATCATGTTCTACACTATCATCCACAATTTCTCCTTCTTCTATCTCACTATCAATCACAATCTGTTCACCTATCTTTTCAATCTCATCAACAGTTAACACATCATCACCCAACATGTCCTCATCATCAACAACCACGACATTTTCACCACCTGATCCACCTGCCGTACTAGTTGACTCCCCCTGAGATGTGGAAGTCCCAAGAGTTTGTTCAGTTCTTGGCAACTCACCACCTGCACCTTTCGATGCATTGGGATCATCGTCTCTGTCTTGACTCTTCTTGGTTCTCAACTCGTCGCCCTTGCAGCTCGTCTCCCCCTGAGATGCTAAGAACTGTTTTAGAGCATCAAATAGTTTACCGTGTTCAACAAGGAGGGACGATTGGATCTGATTTTCTGCTACAAGTCGCTGGATAGCTTGAGTCTGAATTAGATTGATTCTTGACTGTTCAGCAACTACTCGTTCAAGAGCAGCTATCCTTTCAGAATCAGACAAGGTAGCATCAAAATTAAAACGCATGTGAGAAACGTCTTGAGCATAAGGTGGAGGTATTCCCACACTAGCTGGAGTATCAGAAGCAGGCTGAACAGTAACCGCGGGTGGTATTGTGACCGATAACCCCGCAGTAGCTACCAACGTTGACTCAACAAATCTTGCAACAACCTACGATGGAGTAACAGTAGGAGGTGGCAAGGAGACTATCACTGGATCAGAAAACTAAAACGTGGTTGGTGGAATACTAAATGATGATGACGTTGTCACCACGGGAACACTTGAGATGATCGGTACTGTCACAGTCATCGAAGCAGGAACCATAGACATACCAGATAACGAGGGTGGAGAGAAACGAACCACCCTTGAGCTTTCACCAGCTCCTGAACTCTCACCAGTTCTGACCTTTTTCGATCTGCATACCAACTTGTCTAACTCCTCCTCATAGTCAGATTCACTGTCATCCGAGCCTTTCTTTCTCTTGCCATGTATTCTTTCTTGTCTGACTAGAATCTGTTGTGCTTCAGCAATATCATCAGTGGAGGAGTCAGAGTCGGTTCTCTCAGAATCTGCTACAGACGTAGCTACCATCGAAACATTCACACCAGATGCCTCAGCTACTGGGGCTCGAACCTCAGCAGCTGGATCAATTTTTTCCATGTCAAAGAACCCTTGCCCACCAAAGGCGGCTTCAAGATCGACCTGTTCTTCTGGAGCTGCAACAAGATCAGCAAGCAGTGCTTGTTTTACCTCTGGTTGTAGTTGAACCACAGGAGGTGGTTGAGGAACAATAGCCTGTTGGGGTGCCGGGTCACGAAATTCATCTCCTGGAGGGGCCATATAAGCAGGGTTTACCAAATAAACAAACAATGCTGTGTGCTGCGGACGAAGCTCTGGTTTGCTACGAGCACTTGACGACCTACATTACGCAAAGATTCTCTTACTTACACTCTAAACATAACGAATAGGACGTCGTTGAGGCAGCGTAGGTGCTACATGATTCAAAATCATCTGTAAAAATCTCGGGTACATTAAAAATCTTTCCCTGGCGACTGCGCGTCTCTGACGATCAATTTCATAAAACACCATCTGACTAAAGCTGTAGGGCTTGTTGTAACTCAGGGCTGTCATAGCAGATTGCATCGTTGCCCCCATACCTTCAGTACTAGCTTTACGACCAGACAAGCACACAATCATCACGTGCGTCAGAAAACGCCACTGATCTAATAAAAATCCATTTCTCCTTTGAGTGTCACCCAACGGACCCCAATAGCCCATACGTAGAAACACACCATCTCTGAATGGAGCCGGAAAATCTGTTGGATCATCTGTAGTTTCAGCCCTGAACTGCAAAGCGACTCTGATTTGATCTGCCGAGAACTGTACCACCTGATTATTCACAGTAGCGCGCATAACCGGAGGATCAACTCTACAGTCATATTCTACCGTTCGCCAAAAATCTTCAAAATTTGGTAGAGAAATGGGTAGAGTAGTAGTGATGGCGTGAAAAATACGTGAGCGTACGAGGAAGGATATGATCTCGCGATAGTCGTCGATACCACTAGCATCCGGATCCAAAGTGATTACATGTTTTGACCCGAAAAGAACTGTCGGTTGTTGTCACCACCTTCGTCACCACCTGCACCACCAGCCCCTGCCACAGCAGCCATATCTGCACAACAAACGGTCTATGTTAGAACATTGTCGTAGCAGATCATAACTTCGCTTGTTACCATGAGCGAAGTTATGATAACATGTAATGCGCAGGCAAAGTTAAGTATTTGGCGAAGTTGAGTACAACTTCGCCCTAAACTCTAACTTCGCCTGAGAACAAACCAGAACTCATAAATAAAATAAGGTGGAGCAAGCGAAGTTAAACCTATGGCGAAGTTGTGTATAACTTCGCCTAAACCCTAACTTCGCCTGAGAACAAACCAGAACACCTGATTAAAAAAATAATTTTGAACAGGCGAAGTTAAACCTAAGGCGAAGTTGAGAACAACTTCGCCTAACCCTAACTTCGCCTGTAACTGAAACGGCGTAACACTGTGATCCGATCAAGGTTTTGTTTGACGTATTTGAGCGTCAAAACATGAAAAGATAGTTCTATTGAGATCTAGAAGATTAAATGGGTTACAAACACATTAGAAACAGATAGTTTATCGGGTGTTTAGAGGGTTGCATGAACTAAGTCACTAATCGGACCACAAAGGCTTCTGATTAACACCATTAACATGAATTACATGTTAAACCGATCCTACACACCTTGATCACGGACAAGAAACAAATAATAATGAGGTCCGATTCAAGGATTAAGTTCGCCGAGGGTGTATAAGTTCGCCGAGGAGTTTATAGTTTGGAAAATTTGACCAAGTTGACCACTGTAACTCCTTATATAGTTTTGATAATACATGGGCGAAGTTATGCTTAACTTCGCCCTGAGACAACTTCGCTCCTTAACAGCTTACCATTAACTTCGCTTATGGTAAACCAGATGGTCAACTTCGCCTATGTAGCTTACCAGTAACTTCGCCTTTATTAATTTACAAACAGAACCTTTTAAACTTGATCAAAATCCAACTGGCTTTTAAGAACCAAATAACCAAGTTATAAGCCATAAAACAAAATATTCAATGAAAATTTTAGTAATTAAATAAACGGGATCAAATTTCAGTCTTGACGAGAACCTGCATGTTTTAGAAAAGATCCGAACAGGAATCATATTAATTAAATGGCTGTCACATAGATTCATGTTCAGCGGTATTATGACATAAAGAAACAGGTTGTAATCAGGTATAAAACTTAGTATGGTTTTCATCACTTCTGTGATACGGATTAGGTTCAATTAAGCTCAAACTTTAGATGGACATCACTTGAGAGATTGTGATGCCTCCTATCTATTCTCAAAGCGTATTTGGCTTTCCCCAAGTCACCCCGAGTTGACCTCGACCCGTAGTGTCTGATTAAACAGTAAGTACATATCGATCTTTAGAGTCTTCTTCCGTTTTCTTTCTAGCCTCTTTATCGATATTTGAAACAACCTAAGCTTCCGAAGGCTTAACAACATTTTTTTTTAATAAAGACAAAAATAAAGCTTCAAATTATAGACAACTGCAAGTCCCGAATCTGGATCACTGCAGGTACTTGACACTATCTTCTCGGGAATCGGAACACTTAAGGGCTCGTGTATGACTGGGTAATCACTTTTCTTCCTATCATTCGGAAAGATGTATATGGAGACATGCACAACTCAGAATGATTCTCCACATTAAATCAAGGAGATTTAGTTTGTATCACTTCTACTTTTACGCACCATAGAAAGCTACCCTAACATACAATGGCTGTTCTAGAGTCTTTTAGGCCTAATAACTTCACCAGTTAGGCACACAGAATTAGTTTTTCTATCACTTTCCATGGTTGGATCAATTTTCTTTTAAACATTGTATTGAAACTTCTTACGAAGTTACAGACTTGAAAATTTATATCATCTCCCCCAAAAAAAAATTTTAATTCTATCACCCCGATCAAGTCAAAGTCTTCAGGTAAACGGCTATCCTGAAGATCCATTGGATCAGCTGGACCGACCACATACGAGTATGTGTCCTTCTAACTATGTATGAACGACTATTTTTCAGCGAAAGAATAAAAACGCATCATAAACTGCCCCGGTCACTTTCAGTCATTTGGTTAATGGCTATCCTCATAATCTATTAGTAGAAGTGAGGACCAAACATATCCGAAGATGTGTCCTTCAAACGTAAGCAACCGACATAATTTTAAGCGATAGTGATGTTTTTTTTTTAAATAAAAGGAAAACAAGGTTACTCGGGATTGATCATCCCATTAAGCTCAACAAGATTTTGAAAACGGGATCGGTCAAACGCTTTAGTAAAAAGATCGGCGAAATTATCCAAAGAATCAACCTTTTCAAGCACAATTAATTTCTTCTCAGCACAATCCCGTATAAAATGATGACGAATGTCAATGTGTTTAGTTTTGCTATGTTTGACGATTGTTAGTTACTGAGATTGCAACAGTGTTATCAATGCAAATAGGAGTTTGAGTGAAATTCAGACCGTAATCGCGCAATTGCTGTTGTATCCAAAGAACCTGGGAGCAGCAGTTTGATGCTGCCATGTACTCTGCTTCGCAGGTGGAAATGGCTACTGAGGTCTGCTTTTTGCACTGCCACGACACCAATCTTCCTCCCAGAAACTGACATCCTCCAGTTGTTGACTTCCTGTTCTGATTGCAACCTCCATAGTCAGAATCTGTGTAAGCTACCAAATCCAGTTCTCCCCCTTTCGTGTACCACAATCCCAACTTAGGCTTGCCTTTGAGATACCGCAATATTCTCTTCACTCCCTTCATGTGAGATTCCTTCTGGCTTGCCTGAAAACGAGCACAAAGACAAACTGCAAACATAATATCAGGTCTAGATGTAGTTAGATACATTAAAGAACCTATGATTTCTCGATATTGGGTGGGATCAACGTCTTCATCACTGTCAGAATCAGCACCCAGTTTGTGGTTGACGCAAACTGGAGTATCAAATGGGGTGCTATCGTCCACCTTGAAGCGTTTGAGCACATCATGGACATATTTTGTTTGATGAATAAACATCCCATCTTTCTTTTGATCTACCTGCAATCCCAAAAAGAAAGTTAATTCGCCCATGGGGCTCATTTCAAACCTCTTTTTCATGACTACTTCAAATTCCTGACACATGGCGACTTTTGATGCAGCAAAAATGATGTCATCCACATAGACTTGAACTAATAGAAAATCTCCCCCTTTTCTCTTGACAAACAGCGTGCTATCGATCTTTCCTCTTTCGAACCCATTTTCAAGCAAGTAATCGGACAAGGTTGCGTACCAGGCACGAGGTGCCTGATGTAGCCCATATAAAGCTTTACTCAGTTTGTACACATGCTCAGGAAAATCAGTGTTAGGGAATCCCGGAGGTTGTTCAACATACACCACCTCATCGACTTTACCATTAAGAAAGGCATTTTTCACATCTAACTGGAACACTTTCATCTCTTTGTTTGCAGCAAATGCCAAAAATAGTCGAATTGCCTCCAATCTTGCCACAGGAGCAAACACTTCGTTTTAGTCGATTCCTTCTTGCTGATTAAACCCTTTTACTACCAGCCTTGCCTTGTTCCGTATGATTATCCCTTTCTCATCTCTCTTACATTTAAAAACCCACTTTGTACCGATAGCAATTACATTCTGTGGTTTTTCAACTAATTTCCATACTTCCATCTTCTCAAACTGTGCTAATTCTTCTTGCATGGCTTCGACCCACGAGCTATCCTTTAGAGCCATTTGATAATTCTTTGGTTCAATTTGGCTGATGAAGCAGGTTTACAAGCATTCATTTATGATACCCGTGTCTTTAATGCTTGTGTAAACACATGTGTGTTCATCCAAACTTCTTCTTGTTTGAACACCGTCAGACAGATTACCTAACACGTTCTCCAAAGGGTGAATTTTGTGAATTCCAATAGTCTGAACCGGACCGACTTCCAGATTGTTTTCTAAATTCGAAGAGAGTTCATCAGTGGGTGATTGATGTTGAGAGTGAAATGGATTGTAGAATTCTTCTTTAGTAGAGGCAGCAGGAGTATCAACGGCACTTGACGAGGAAGGTTGACTTTCTTCATATCGCAGACGTTGCACAATATTCTCCTCCTCGTCATACAGAATCTGTGAAGCAATTTTCTCATCAACTTCTGCAAAATCCAGGTATGGCATATTAAAAGATTTGAATAGTTTATCATAGTCGAAAGCTTCAGCGGGTCCCATGCTAGGCCTTGATGATTTGTAACTCGTAATGTCGGTGTTACATACCACCTCAACCTTGTTGTTTGATAAATTGAAGACTCTTCTGTTGGGAGTCCCAACAACATATCCGACTAAAATACCTTTGTCGGCTTTCTCACCAAATTTTGAGTTTGTTTTTAATATCGTACATGGGGACCCGAAAGGTTCGAGACCATTCAAGTTTGGCTTTCTACCATGCATGAGTTCATAACATGTTTTATTTAATCTTTTAACAGTTGAAACACGATTAAGGATATAACAGGCTGTGGCAACAGCTTCAGCCCAGAACACCACGGGAAGTTTAGCATCTGCCAGCATGGTTCTGGCTCCTTCGATTAGCGTTCTATTCTTCCTCTCAGCTACCCCATTTTGTTGTGGAGTATACGGGGCGCTGTACTGATGTTCTATCCCTTTCTGTAAGCAGAACATCTCCTTCTGATAGTTCTTGAACTCTGTACCATTATCACTCCTGATGTACTTAACCTTTCTCCCAACAATATTTTCAACCTTGGTAATCAAGTTAATTACCAACTGAACCGTCTCATCTTTTGCCTTCAGAAAGTATACCCAAGAGTATCGAGAGTAATCATCGGTTACAACCAAGCAGTATGACGTTCCACCTAGACTCTTTACATTCACGGGACCAAAGAGATCCATGTGAAGTAGGTCTAGGGTACTGACAATTGAGTTAACCTTCTTGGAGTGATGAGGTTTTTTGTGTTGCTTTCCTTTCTTGCATGACAAGCATTGATCTTCAATGTTAAAATTCTTCAAGGGAACACCAAGCACCAGCCCATTCTTGACAATGTAATTCATTTTGCGAAGATGTATATGTCCCATTCTTCGATGCCATAACTCTGACTCAGACTCAGTTGCCTTTGACAGAAGACATGACACTTCTATTGTCATTTCAGTTGACCTCATATCCATTACATACGTGTTCTTTTCTCTTGGAGCTTTCATCACCACCCAGGCCTCTGGTATCTTGTAGCCAGGATAAAGAACGATTGCCTCATTTTTAGTAAAATGCACAGTGTATTCTTTGTCTCAAATCTGAGACACACTCAACAAGTTATGCTTCAACTCTTCCACAAAATTCACCTTCTCAAACTTCATTCTTCCATTTGTCACAGTTCCAATACCACTGATTCTACCTCCACTCTCTCCAGCGAAACTAACCCATCCTCCTTGAACAGATTTCCAGTCACGTAACAAATTCTTGTTACCAGTCATGTGCCGGGAACAGCCACTGTCAACAACCCACAGATTGTTTACAGCCCTGTTTGACTGTTCCTGCACAATTAAAGAAATAGATTAAAATATGGGGACCCAAGACCTACTGGTCTTGGGTCGATTAAATCTGTTGACCGGCATACAGTACTTTGGTTGCCCAAAGTAAGTTTGAGGATGATTTCTGTAAGTTCTGAAAGGAAACCTTCTAGAGGATTGGCCATGAGGCCATCCAAACCTTAGTGAATTAACAGAATTATAATTGTTGGTTTGGTAGTTAACTGGGAAAAAATGAGACCGATTTCTTTGAAATCTTGGATTAGTACAATGTCTGAAATTTGGTGTGTTCGCATTCTTACCAGTATCATAATTAATATTCGTTTTATTCTCAGTTTTTGGAGGCCTCATACCTCTAAATTTTCTCTGGTTTAGAGGACAATCAGCAATAAGGTGTCCTACTTGATTGCATATGAAACAACTTCTGTTTTCAACTTTCGTCTCAACAGTTGTTGCAGATGTCGAGGTTGCATTACTACCCGTTTGTCTAACATATGGTGGGACAAACGGATTTAGGGAAGAATTCTTTTCATCGGGCTTATATTCCTCCCCACGTTTTAGTAACACTACCTCTTCTTTTACCTCACCCAATTCGGATGACTTGTCCGAATTTGATGAGACAGAGCTAGGGACAGAGATCGCAACGTTAGAACTTGTCTTACTCGTCTCGCTCTTATTAACTTCAGTTTCTTTTGTAGAAATTTTGATTGGAACTGTCTGACTAATCTCAACATTCGCAGATTGCCGATTACTACGATTATAAGTATAGTTATTGTTATACGGTGGTGGAACTTCAGAAAATCCAATTCCCCCTTTGTTAACTGGGGAACGTTGAACACTTATGATGTGATCGAGCATTGCTGAAGAATTTCTAAATTTTTCAATTTTTCTGTTTAGTTCCACCACTTTTACCTGGTAATCAGCTATCTGTTTATCTTTTTCAGCAATTAGTTTGGTTTTTTCTTCTAACACTTCATAACTAAAATCAATTACTTGTATTTTTTCAGCTAGACTGGCTTTAAGACTTCTGATATCCTTTTCACTAGCTTTTATTTTTACCGAGTAACTATTTTCTCTAGTTTTAGTATAATGATGATCTTCTTTTAAGGTTTTAAATTGTGTGTCCAAACTAACAAACTGATCAGTTATTGTTTTCAATTGTTCAGACAGATTTTCACATTTTTCACAATGAAGTTCAGAACTTACCTCAGAGAGCTGATCGTTCACTTCTGCCATATATGCTTGATTTTCTCCCGTCTCCCTCTCACTTCCTCCAGTTTTGATGTTTACCAAATTAGCATGTTCGAACACTTCCTCAACTTGTATAGTCCAGTTGTATCCACCATTCTGTCTAGATACCATAGCCCTATTCTCACTACCTCCCCCATTCTGTTGTGCAGGCCAGTTCTGATGTAACGATTCCGGCAAATTCAGGTATACCCTAGCCGGTATATACTATTTACGTATTATTTAATACCGAATATATGAATTATAATGTGTTTGTACGAGTATATAAGATTCACAGTACGAATTATACTCGAATGTACAGTTAGTCGTATTGGAATTACGATTAACCGATGAACGGTTATTGAAACCCGAACGAATCGGGGATTACATTATAGACGAAATATATGATGTTTAGTAAGGTTTACGAAGTATTAAGGCTTCGGGATAAGTGAATTATAGCACAGAAAAAAAAAAAAGGATTTCGATTTATTGGTACGTCGGTACGTTAAACGAAACCTTTAACATCAAACCAAGCAAGAGACAATCGATCAAGCCGAAAAAGATGCACAACTACCGACAATATGATGTGTTAAGTCAATAAATGTCATGGTTTAAGTTTTTAAAGTTTTTAAATCGGTTTTATATAAATTTCATTTTTAAGCCGAAAAACGACTGTTTTAGCCTCATTTTAAGCCGAATTAAACGTTTAACGGAAAAACGAACTGAACCAGATTATCCAAAACATTATCTAGATTGCGTAATCTGAACTTGTGGCCAAGAATGAGGGAGTGGGCCCCACCCCACCCCCATAAGGTGGACCGATCGGACCAAGGGGGGAACCCCTTGGCTTCCATTTTCTTTTTTTTATCATCATACTCTCAAAATCCTCTCCATCCTCCACACATTCAACCAAAAACCTTTGATTTTTAAGAAGATCCACAAGGTATAAACATGTCGTTATGGTTTAATCTTGGTTTTTAATTCCAAAATCTTGAGAAAATGAGGTTTCAAGTGAAAAATGGGTGAAAACCCGAGATGAAACCGATTCTTGCATGATCAAGTGATGTATACAAGTTATACAAGGGATCTTGGTCCAAGAAAGGAGTTAAAAGAGTCAAAAACGAATTTTTACGGATAAAATCTTTGTTTTGATGTCTTAACCGAAACCATGAAAGAAATGGCTTGATTGTGGGTATAACTTGCTTGGTGTGGTGTTGTTGTGCTTGTAGGTGTTGTATCTAGTTGCTAGCAAAGGCTAGAAAGCAATATCTTTGCGATCTAAAGCTAGAAACACAAGGTAGTTCGGTTTTTCGTATGATTTGAATGATTTGGACAGATTGTGGTAGACTTAGAGTTGGGTCATGAAATTTCTCAGACATGATCTACACATGAAAACATGAGATCTGTGAAAATTTGGTAATTTTTGGATAAAGGATGAATATTTGGTGAATTTAATGCTCGGTTTTGGTTAAAAATGGTGAAAAATAGCTAAACATAATGAAAAATTCTGGAAAAATTTAGATAAGCTTTTTATAACATATAAAAGTCACACACAAAATTTCAGGTCCATTGGAGAAGTCTAAGTAGGCTTTTCAGTAAAACGAGTTCTAGGGTTTTCTAGCTCGGTTTTGGTGAAAATGGCATGAAAAATGAGATTTTGGTTATGGAAAAATTACAGGGAACTATGTGTATGACAGGGGTCATCCCAGAAAAAATTTGGGATTTTTCTAAGGTCGTTTGGTATTTTCGACATATTTGGTGTTTAAATGACGTTTAAAAATAGATAAATAAATGTTAAATATAGAAATTAATTCTGGAATTATTTTTATAAAATTCCTTACTGTCAAAAACTGATTTGTGCAAAATTTCAAGATCCGAGACTAAGCGGATATTTATTTGTGCTAAAAAGAACATAAAAACAAACTTTTAAAGCTTAAAACGCGTAAACCGGTAAAGTTCGTCTAAGCGAGCTGACCGGTGTATAAAAACCTTAAAAATGGACTCTTTTCATGAAACTAAGTTAATCAAGTAAAAATAAATCATCCGAAAATAATTCGGATGATTTGGGTATTTTTACCCGATTTAGCAGTTTCCGGTGTATTAAAGACGGAAACGGGCCCCGCGGCCAAACGGGGTGTCTAAACCGAGCTCTAATTTCACCACTATAATTAAAATATCAGTAACAACTATTTTCGGGTCGTATGTGACCAAACTCATTTTTGAAAACATAAAGACGGATAACCGCGCTAGGCACGCAAAACGAGAAAACAAACTAATGGTAGTTTTGACTAAAGAACTCTAAGTGATATCACAATCTAAGTCCTGAGAAGTGTTTCCGGGTTAACATTGTTCTCGGATCGTGTACGGTACTGGGTTAACAGTGTCCCCAGACGTACCGGTTAACACGAATTTAAGTTATATTAATAGAAATTGTGTAGTAACGACTTAGGGATCGTATTACAGATCCAGACCGGTAGCCGCGCACAGTATTACATCTTTACTCACGAAAAGGTGAGTTTCACGAGCCCCTCTTTACGGAACTGTTTTAAATATTTTCCCGGGGCGGAAAGCATGTTTTTATCAAAGTGTTTAAGTACATGCCGATCGCATGGAAATGAATGTATTTATAATGTTTATTGTACGGGAATCGTACGGTAATGTATTAAGATGGTAATTGTCTGAGTTGCTAATATTGTAAGGCCCGAAACAGTGTTCTGGGTTAACAGTGTCCCCAGAGGTTATTAAATGTATTTCTGGGTTAACAGTGTCCCCAGAGGTTATTAAATGTGTTTCTGGGTTAACAGTGTCCCCAGAGGTTATTAAATGTGTTTCTGGGTTAACGGTGTCCCCAGAGGTTATTAGATGTGTTTCTGGGTTAACAGAGGTTTCACTTGTAGGCTCAGCATAATTACATCGCTAATTTATGATTATTATAATGATTTGTCATGGTTTATTTAAATTAGTGAAACTCACCAACTATTCGTAGTTGACCCGTTTTCTTTACATGCTTTCTAGGTACACCCAAATTGGAATGAGTGATACGTGCTTGATGATGTGTACTATTTTGTGGAAGCTTAAACATGTTAACGTACTATCGGTAAAACGTATGTGATAACGCCTAGACGGTAACGAAACTCGGAACAATGTAATACGTTTAAATTAATATAGTGCTGTTTTCTTTATAACCAATGCTGTTGATATCAGATGTGTCTGTTGCATCCCGTTTACGTTCCCGCTGCGGTTACGGGGTGTTACATCTGACTTCTTTCAACTCCCTCATTTGTACATTCCTTAGCAAAGTGACCATTTTGTTGACAGTTATAACATCGAACCTTTGATTTAACAAACCCTGGTCTTTCTCCAACGAACTTTCTACCCGTTTTCTTCATGAATCTCTTTACCCTTCTTACTATCATAGCCATCTGCCACTGCAGGTCCATCTCTTCCAAATCATCAGCATCAATCTGATCATAGTCTTCATCCAAAGTTGCAGGGTCGACTATTTTACCTTTGATGTAGTTCTCATAAGATGCAATGAAGGATGCGTATAGAGCAAACTGCTGTTCAGCTGATTTAACACTCATGGGCATCTGTGAGTAGTTGTAGCTTAGAACACTTGACGAGAAATTTCCAGTTGTGGATTGAGGTTTTAAAGGATTACTACCTCCAGCTACGAAACATACGTCGCCATCCATATTGAGAATCACATGACCATCACGAGTTGAGTTTGAGTTTGATTCTCCCTTTGAGTAGTAGGCAGAGGATTCTGATTTTGAACTTGAGCTGGGAGTGTCTTTCGCACCATACATTCCCGGATCCTGAACCTGATCAGTTGGTGTCTCCATCCGAACCATGTTAAGTTCAAAATTTCGCTGTTTCCAAATCAATCTTGGCGAAGTCCTTATCTTCTCTCATCAGAACGGTGTACATTTCCCATTTCGGTGGAAGAGCATCAAGAAGTTTCTCTACTATCTCTTCTTCCTTGTATTCAATGGAGTAATTACTTAGTTCGGTCATCAAGTGATAATATCTTGTGATGATATCGTCAAGTGATTCCTTTTTCAAATACTTGAATACAGAGAATTGGGTTTTTAGTAGCTTTGTCTTGGAAGCACGTATCCCCACATTACCTTCATATCTATTTTCTAGTGCTTCCCTTAGCTCTCTAGCAGTTTTGTACTTCTTGAAGGTATGAAGAATCTCTTGTGGAAGAGCCATTGTTATTGCTGCATGAGCTTTACTTTCTGCCTCATACGTTTTCTTTTCCTCCTCTTCCATCTTACTGTACTTCTTAATTTGTTCACGACCTTCAAACAAGGATGTTGGTGGAATGTATCCGTCTTGAATGCAAACCCACATCTTAGCATCTTGATACTTCACATACTGTTCAAACCGATCTTTCCATGCAACGAAATCGGTACCCTTAAGCATTTTTGGAGCTTTAGTTGCTGAACCGGCTTCAACCTCCATTTTTACCAGTTCTGTAATGTTTATTGAAGTCATAGTTGAAAAAACACAATTCGAAATACAAAGAAAGTATTATACTTTTTTTAATCAGTGATCAGATAGCAAATTTAATATAACTTCTCCTGTGACAACTTCTCTTGTGCTTATCTTCGCTTGGACTTAACTTCGCTTGGAATTAACTACGCTTGAACCTTAACTTCGTTGCTTCCTAACTTCGCTTGTTCTCAACTTCGCTTGTTCTTAACTTCGCCTTCACTATAACCTCGCTTAAACCTAATAAGTTTGCTTAAACCCTACGTTAGATGACGGCAACTTCGCTTGATGAACACGAGTTTTTGCAGGTTTTAAATTGATGTATTGTGAGGTATGTGAAGGTGTTTTGGGGTTTATTTGATGGTGGGAGATGGGCAAGACACAAAAACTAGATATTTCAACGTAAACTTGTTCCGTGAATAGTCGAACGGAACTATCTTAACACCCGTGTGATAATCCCGAACCACACAAACACGAGCAATGGCTCTGATACCAATTGTAGGTTCCTAGCCGGATCTACACAGGAGTATCTCGTATCACGAGGGTGCGGAATCCCCACGTAATACGATACGAGCGTAAGATATATAATACGTTGAACCGATACACAAACACACGTCACAATACTAATAAACACGATTGTATTTCAACACTTCAACACGTGATATCAATAATCACCAAATACACGTTCGTCTTGAGATTCCCCTGAGATAAGCCGAAGTGAGGTTTATATAACCTCGACAACTTCGCCTAACATACTAGGCGAAGTTTTCATAACTTCGCTTGTCTCCAAGTTCGCCTGGGATGTAGGCGAACTTGTGTAAAAACAATATTCAAAACCAAAACAAACAATCTAACACGATTACAGACACATACAAAACACGAGATACTTAACTACTGACACTATGCACCAACACCATGTATTAGTCACAGGTCTATTTAAACATTATGACATTTAACACTTTTAACATGCCATAAGTTTTATGCAAAACACCACAACCATTATCATATATATATCATTTAACCAACTTAAATAATATCATAAGATAATCTCTCTAAATAAATTATCCATATAATTTATTGATTCCTCAAGTGCAAATATTTAGAAACCCATTTTCTAAATAACATAAGTGCTAATATTTATTTGTTAGATCATATCTACAATAAATATTATGGTGTTTTCCTAGCTTGTTATTGGGTATGACCCGACTTGGATCATAACGTACTAGCCACATCAACTCTAATGTGTGTCTTGGGTAGACCGATTCCTACAAGTTCATGCTTATACTCGATAGTTTTCACTTATTTATTGCTACCAGAATGGATCTAAATATTTGTGATTTAGGATGATTACTTTTAAATTTACATGAATCCATGCTCGACAACATCACAATTGTAATGGGCATTGTGAAATTTGATTTTACATGCTGAACCGGAAGTTGGAAAAACAAAGCTTGATGGTTAATAAGCAATGTGTCCTTTTTCCTAGGCTTCATTTACCAAGCAACTTCAATTCCATGTTTAAACGTCTACTATTACAATAAAGGATAGGGCTTGGATGTTTTTGTAATATAAAAAGTTCAATAGTTGTTTTAATTTACTATATTAAAGGTTAACTGTGGTATTAGTGGGTGAAATGGTTCACGGGCCTGAAAATAACACTTGGGGTTCTTATCGGAATCGGGTCCGGTCATGAGTTCATGATCAACTATAACTTGTGAATATAATGAAGAAAACTAATTTCATTATGATGAAATAAAATCTATGTTATATTGTATGAATATGAATATATTGTTTTATAAATAATGTTGTGAGTTTTAGTTTGATTTAATTCTACTTCATAAAAATACATGGCCATCATCATAGAGAGCTCATATAACGCTTTTTGCTTATGGTGTATTCAGGTTTATTTGATTTAGAGTTCATGGTGGGTCTGCACGAAAAAACCCTTACCCAAATCAAATCGTATCCCAAGTGCCATATTTTGAGGTATGATTCATTCATATTGCTTTTCAAAATTGCCCATTCATCTCGGTATGTATTTGTTAAACTTGTGATACGAATAATTTTAATAACATGGAACTTAATGCTTATACGTGGAAGGTTTATTTTAGGTAGTATGTGAGAATTGAGGATGCAGGATGACTCGGGATTTTATGGTACTTGTTTTTTTTATTGCTTTTAATTTCTTTGTTGAATGTCACAAGAGTTTATGTTGAATAATGTTATTACTTATTTATGTTTAGTGTTTTTACTATGAATAAGCTAATTTAATATAATGAAGTTTAATTTCTATCAATATTTGATGTTATTGTAGGTTCCCAGCCGGACCTACACGGAATATCTCGTTCTACGTAGGTGCGGAATCCCTACGTAAGACGATACGAGCGTAGAAGACGAAACACGTTAAACACAATCAAACACACGTTACAATAAACAAAGAACACGTTGTATTGCAACTGATAACACGTGATATCTCGATCACCGATTACACAAAACTGAACCACTCTACTCAAACAAGCCGTAACCTCAACCTATATAACATTCGACAACTCCGCCTAACATGTTTAGGCGAAGTTGTCACTAACTTCGCTTGTTCCACAAGTTCGCCTATATCAGGCGAACTTGTGAGACAAGTTCGCTTAATTCTAAATACAAAACATAATAAATCGTTTACAGACACTAGATACTGAACTACTGACATCATGTACCAACAGACTCCCCCTTGGCAGTAGCTTCATATCTCTATCTTCAAACACGTGTCTCGTAATCCCAAAAATCTTGTATCTTCCATCTTCAAGCATGAACGCCTTCTCGTACACAAACTGAAACTACTCTTTGATATTTCTTTGCTTCTTCTTTCCAAGCAGGAATGTAAAATATATTTTTCTCGTTCAGCACCTGCAGATCAGCTTGAGACAAATTCACTAAATGCATAGGATCATATACTCTCATCTGCTCTTGTTCATCTTCATCTTCCATTACTGCTTCAGCTTTTTCACAATCAACGTACCACCATTTCAGATCTTTGAGCACATCCTTGGGCATTTGTTTCATCGGCACTTCTTTTAGACACCGGATCGCTTATACTTCATTATCATCCAAGGCTTGCCATCTGCTCTCATTCCTCTGTCTTTGTCTTCAACGAGCTTTCCTTTCTGTGGTTTCAACAGCTCGAACTTTTTCTCCTTTATGCTTTCCTTCCAGACTATCTTTCCAATGATCCTAGCCATGTTATCATCACTCCTGTTTATTAACCCCAACCTCGCTAAGTCCTTCACTTCACACTCAGGCAACGTATTCAACGATCTCAACAACCTCTTGAAATACTGAACCCCATCATACCGTTTAATCACAAAAAGTCTCAACTGCTCATCATATAACCAGCATATAATCCCCTTTTTCGATTCAGCATAACCCCTGATGTTGTAACTTTTCTTGAACATAGTAGGGACCCGCCGGTTTCTTAGTCTTTACGAACCACTGAGCGTAGCCTTCTTTCCATCTTGGCTGCTCCTCCCATTCTGTCTCATCACATCCCGTATCTTGACCCAAATCTGACTTTTCAACTTCTGGAATTTCATGTTCAACGTTGTCCTCCACAATCTCTCCTTCTTCAACTTCATCGTCAATCACGATCTCAGCCCCTATCTTCTCAATCTCTTCCAATGGTAACACATCATCATCATCATCATCTAACACCTCCTCAGCATCCACAACCACCACATCATCACCCCCTGAACCGCCAGCTGCACTCGTTGACTCCCCCTGAGATGTGGAAGTCCCAAGAGCTTGTTCAGTTCTTGGCAACTCTCCACCTGCACCTTTCGATGCATTGGGATCATCGTCTCGATCGTTGCTCTTTTTTGTCCTCAGCTCGTCACCCTTACAGCTCGTCTCCCCCTGAGATGCCAAGAACTGTTTCAAGGCATCAATTATTTTACCATGCTCGATCAGGAGGGATGACTGAATCTGATTCTCCGCAACTAGGCTCTGAATAGCATGAGTCTAGAAAAGATTTACTCTTGATTGTTCTGCCACGACCCTTTCAAGCGCTGCTATTCTTTCCGAGTCGGATAAGGTTGCATCGAAATCAAACCTCAGATGTGATATGTCTTGAGCGTACGGAGGAGGGATTCCCAATGTAACCGGCACCTCAGAAACAGGTGGAAACGTAACCGTAGGTGGTATCGTAACCGACAACCCTGCAGTAGCAACAACTGTCGACTCAACAAACCTTGCTACGACCTCCGATGGAGTTAGAGATGGAGGTGGCAAGGACACAATCTCCGGAGCCGAGAGCTGGAATGTAGTGGGTGGGATGCCGAAGGAAGACGAGGTAGTCACCGCAAGAACATCCGCGGTGCTTGGCCCTGTAACTGGCAATGGTGTAGGGACTATAGTCATACCAGACAGTGCGGGTGGAGTGAAACGAACCACCCTTGAGCTCTCACCAGCTCCCGAACCTGCACCTGCCCTTTCCCTTCTCGATCTACGAAACAACTGATGTAAATCTTCCTCAAAGTCCGAATCACTGTCATCGGTGTCTCTCTTCCTCTTCCCGTGAATTCTTTCTTGAGTAATCAGAATCTTTCTAGCTTCAGCCACATCATCATCTGAGGAATCAGAATCAGCCTCCGTCCTAGCTGCCACCGACACATCCACACTAGAAACCCCGGGCTACCGAGACCTGTACCTCTTCCTCCGATCAACACGTTCCATATCAAAGAAGCCTTGACCGCTAAAAGGAGCTTCAAGATCTACATTTTCCTTCGGTGCCACAACAGGAGCAGCAGGTAAAGCTTGTTGTACCTCAGGTGGTGGTTGAGGTGCTCCAGCCTGTTGTGGTGCCGGATCCCAAAACTCGTCCCCACGAGCTGGGACATACTATGGGTGATCAAGTACCCAAATAATGGAGTATGTCGAGGACGGAGCTCAGGTTTGCTTCTTGCACTTGATGATCTACACTGAGCGAAGATTCGCTTGCTTACACTACCCACATATCTAATCGGGCGGCGCTGAGGTAACGTGGGAGCAACATGATTCAAGATCATTTAAAGGAATCTTGGATACATCAGAAATCTCTCACGCGCCACCGCTCGTCTTTGACGGTCTATCTCGTAGAACACCATCTGACTAAAGCTATAACGCTTATTGTAAGTCAGTGATGTCATTGCCGACTGCATGGTCGCACCCATTCCATCGGTACCAGCCTTTCTCCCTGACATACACACGATCATCACGTGCATGAGAAAGCGCCATTGGTCTAACAAGAAACCCTTTCGTCTTTGAGTATCCCCCAATGGACCAGAATAGCCCATTCTCAGAAAAGCACCATCTCTGAATGGAGCCACGAAGTCTGTAGGATCGTCTCTCGTTTCATCCCCAAACTGCAAAGCCACCCTGATCTGCTCAGACGAGAACTGTACTATCTGATTGTTAACCGTTGCACGCATAACCGGGGGCTCGACTCGACAATCATACTCCACTGTCTGCCAGAAATCTTCTATGTTTGGCAAATATATAGGCAGTGTTGTGGTAATAGCGTGGAAGATACGCGAGCGGATAAGAAACGTGATGATCTCGCGGAAATCATCAACACCGCTCGCATCCGGGTCCAAAGTTATGTACATGTTATGCCCCGGGAAAAACTGCCGATTGTTATCTCCTCCTTCGTCACCACCTGCACCACCTGCTCCAGCTACAGCTGCCATTTCTGCAACACAAACAGTCTAAGTTAGAGAGACGTCGAAGTCAAATCACAATTTCGCCTATTACCATGAGCGAAGTTATGATTTATTCTGTATAGGCGAAGTTAGGGGTTGGGGTGAAGTTGGGAACAACTTCGCCTTAACTTTAACTTCGCCTGATAACAGTTAATAAAAAAAAAATTAAAAGGGCCAGGCGAAGTTAATGATAACTTCGCCTAACCACAACTTCGCCTCATATACTTTTAAATAATTAAATATCAGGCGAAGTTAAACCTTAGGCGAAGTTAAGGATAACTTCACCTAAACTGTAACTTCGCCTG